>NW_019103959.1:199124-207915 GCF_001856785.1 Myzus persicae
AATGTTTTTTTATTATTTGCCTGGCATGAAATAGGCATTTAGTCAAATGCCTAGTCATTTAATTAAATGACTAGGCATTTAACTAAATGTCTAGGCGGATAGTGAAATTGCATAAACATTAAATTTTTTGACTATATGCCTAGGCATTTGATAAAATGCCTGATTTGACTATATGCCTACGACATATACATTGCCCGAATTTTCCAATTTGCCCGTAACATATATACAAAGCATTTTGTACGGTGTTATAAGCTTATAACCATGCAAGTATAAAAATGCGTGTGTCGTTAACTGTTTATACCATGCACATTTTGCAAATATAATAAAGTTGATGACAAATCACCTAACCGACATGAGTTTCATAAATATTAAGAGGACATATAACAGTATGTGTTGTCTTCGTCTTACAAGTACATAACATACCAAATTTTAAGCTAAGAATATCACATATTTTAGCTCTGTCAGTTTAAAAATTAGTGTGAATTGACCACTTATTACAACTAAAGGTAAGATTATTATGGAGGGTATCTCATGAACTTTTTATTGTATTTTAATTTTAAAACGATTAATGAGTATTTTAAAATTGTAAATTGTATGTGCATCTTAAAATACTCATAACTCTCTTTAATATTAAAATATAATAAAAAGCACATGAGATGCCCTCCATAATAATCTTACCTTTAGTTTTAATAAGAGGTGAATTCATTCTAATTTTTGAATTGACAGAGCTAAACGAACTCTAATTATCAATTATATTACGATTGACTGCCCCGGATAGGCATACCAAATTACTTAAGAACCTCACTTCTCTACAGCTAACCTTAAATGAAAAAAACTCCATAGCACTCTGCACTCCATTTATTCTGTCACAATATTAGTCGAAGCCCCAAATCGTAAATTCTATTTTTTAGAAAACTATAAAGGCTTTAGATATTAGATGTAGAAGACTAATTTGCAAACAAAAAAAGTATACATAAGACATAGTAATTTATAATGCAAACATTTTATAATTGAGATAGAATAATAAAATAAAATGATATCTATCTATATCATAATAATTATTATTACAATTTTTATATAAATTTGAACTTATTTCATAAAACAAGATTTAATTATAGAACTAGTTAATGATTGATGATGAAAAAATATTAAAATAATAAAAATGTATAGACAAGCATTCATCAAATTATAATATGAATTTAAATAATATTACTATATTCATCGCTCCGCTCAGAATCTAAAAGCAGATAAGTGTGTTACACTAAGCTGCACATTACTCTAGATTCTAGATTCTAGAAAGTCACTGTAATGAAAGTGTTGGATTGAAGTCAATGACTTAAAAACATTTTATACAAAAAACGATTGTGAATGGAGGCGGTCGTCAGCCTATAATATTACTAGGTAGATATATTTTATGACGTGATTAAAGTAATTTGTTTTAATATTATAGCCATTAGTACTACAATAGGTTAAATTCATTTTTATCGAAAAAATTTTATTCGAAATTGTCATTGTTTGTAGTATAAAATATAAAATTAAACTTACTCTAAAAGTTTCAAATACCCATGTCCCCTGAATTATGTTGTTGAATTACAATAAAATAATTAAAGTCGTTATTCTTGGTTTTAATATGTAATTTCGTTTAAACTTGAACTTAAAATAACCATAATAAATACAGTGTGATCATATTTTTGTAATTTGTTGGTTACAGAATGAACTACTTAAGTGGAATCTTGTTTTAAATTTACAATCCTAAGCTATCAAAATTGAAAACAATTTTATAAAATATAACTTTAAATGCTTATAAAATAAAATCTTGCCTATGTCTTTTTATTATTTTTAAACTGAAGTATAAAATTGTAACAATGTGTGAGGAGCTTTTATGAAATTTTCAATTTTTAGAATTTTTAGAATTGTATTTAAATTATGATTGTATAAAAATGTCTTTTTAAGTGTAAATCATATTATATTTTAATTTATATCCTTATCCAGCCCGGCGTGAAACTTGCTTGTGATTAATGAATAAATGATTATGAGTGTATATTATTATTATGTATAGGTAATTTAACTCTAAACTTCTAAAGTATCAAACTTATATCTTTATCGGACTAACATTATGACTAAAAATTTTCTACGTGATGCCCTCTTAAATTAAAAAAAAAACCGCATGACAATTGAGTGATTTGTTTCTATAATAAACATTTACAAAGAAATATAGATTCCACGTGTATATAGTTAGATATATAGATACAAAATTGACTCCCGTATATCACGCATTAATCTATCAAAGTAGCAGTACTCGGAACAATTCATATCTACACACCGATATCAAACACATATTTGACAATTGACGGACAAAAAAGTCAAGTTACAGATATCTCGGGTATATCCTCGGGCCGTCGTGCCGCACATTTTTATATAGGTACACTTTTATCTTAATTAATAATAACTAATTATTTATTAACTTTATCGGACTAAATTTCATACCTGCTCTGTGATGTCATCTTAAACTAAAAAAACAAACCAGGCATTTTGAAGCCAACCCAACAATTTCACTTTTATGTACATAGATTAGTTGGAATTAATTAATCTGTTTATTATTAATCTTAATTTTTGATATACATTTGTTAATTACTATTTTTAAAGGTGCTCGATTTGTTCGTTATTTTTGATATCTTTTTAACGTACACGATTGCGTACGATTTTACCAAATTTTTAACTACACATTTTCGTACGAAGTATTAAGTGTTGTTACCAATTTTCATGCCACGTTTTCCACACAACTACACAAATGAAAAAAAAAAATTTTTAAATACTTTGCGTTTTTTCATATTCATTAAGCTTTTGTTGCCCACATAAATATTTAATATATAATGTCTAATATATCAGACGTACCGACATCTCGTTATTTCCGAAATATAGGGTTTTTTTTATGGCTTTCGAATTCGAGTGTAAAATGTGTAATAAAATACAACTTATCGAATTCGAAAAAGGAAAACCGTTAATTCTTTTAAATAATAATTTATATAGGCATATAACTATATAAGAACACGTAAAGGAGAAATGCATTAATGGATTTGTACAGTAAAAAAGTGTTACGCAAGCATAGTTACTCACCCTCAGAAAACTTCAGTTGTAAGCAGGACCGGACTGGACAGGACCTAACCAGGAGTTTAGTAAGGACGTTTTTTTTTTAGGTTAATCGGTTAAGGCACATCCTGTCGATAGACGTAGACACATTTTCAACTGCGATTGTATCAGAAAATTGTCCAGTGTGACGGCTTGTGAACGTCGGACATAGGTGTGCGACAAAATATTAAGGAAATTCCTAGAATAGATATGAAACGTGGTATGGTAAGTGGATGTCACTCTGCTGTACAATAGGTGTCTAGGAGGTCGCTGTAATAGATGGTATTAAATTTGAATTCAATGATGTCATATTATTGTATACGAAAAACAATTCTGAGTGGGGACGGTATGTCAGTGTAGGATATTTTATATTGTTATTACTTATTTTTAATATACTGTAGTAGCCGGTAAGTTGAATTAATATTATTCTTAAATTATCAGTGATGCTGGACAAATATTAAATTTACCTATGTAAATTGGGCTGTTATGGAACCAAATTACAACAAAATGATAAACATTATTCTTTGTGTAAATATGCAATTTTGTCAAAATTTGAACTTAAAATATCTGTAAAAAATAACTGTATTTATATATTTATTAGATTTTTTAGTTACGGAAAAAGTGGAACCTTATTTTAAATTTTCAATCTTTAGCTTTAAAAATTAAACATTTTTATATTTTTTATTACAAAACCATTTTCAATTTGATAAATATTGTCAACATTTGAACTTTAAATGATTATTAAAAAAAATCGTGCCCATGTATTTTTAATATTTTTCAACTGCTATTATAGCAATATATCAAGAGTCTTGTATTAAATTTTCATGCTTCTTGAACCAACCAATACAATTTTATGATATTTATAAAAAAAAAATTAAAATTGAAAATGTTACTTAAAACGAGTTAAAATATTTTGAAAAATGTATGTAGTATGTGAATTGATGAAATAAACATATAGTGTACATTTCAAGTATCCACAGTAATTTGTTTTTGAATTACAGCAAAATAAGAAAATCGCTACAAGAGGAATCGAGTGAATCCAATGTTGTAAACATTTCAACTTCAAATGCTCATAAAAATTTTAATTTGACTTCCCGGTAGAAATTTTTTTTGTAAATAAAGGTAAACAAGCTTACAAGGAATTTTGTATTGAATTTGTAAATCTTAGATTTAAAAAGAAAAATTTTTATGAATGTCTAACTTAAATTGATTTGCTAATTTTCGTGATTTTACGAATTTTATCAAAATTCAAAATTTAAATGCGCATAAAAATGTGCATTTAGGCTCAATTTTTTTTTAATTACCACCAGCAACAATTTTCGAGCAACCTTGTATTACTATTTTAGTTTTTTGACAAAGCAAAAAATTTTTTATCGACATTAGTTTAAAAAAAAACTAATAATAATCGAATGTTTCATATGCCTATAATAATAGTTCAACACAAGTCAAAATATTTTGAACATTTTATGGTGTATAGAAAATGCTTACATAACTATTCAGTGAAAAATTCATGTATCTACGGTCATTTTTGTTAGAGTTACACTAAAAATCAAAATTGATTTTTTCGAAAACTAGTATTGAGTAAAAATAACCGTTTTCCTTTCATTTTTTGTTTGTTTTTCCTGTTGCTTAACTTGCTTTTGAAAACTATAGGTTATTTTAAATTTTGACCTCCCGAATGCACCAATTTAATTCACTTTCCTACCAGAAAAGTTGCTGTTGAAGAAAATCGAAGCACTTTTACTGCAAAAACCGTGATGACAGACACAAAAAAAAATAAATAAATAAATAAATATAAAAACACACATCATTGTGAAGTCAATACATTCATCGCTCCGCTTAGAATCTAAAATGTATAAATTGTCAAAAATTGATACTCGTGTCAATTTATTGTCTTAGTTAATCTTTAATCCCTACTTTATTATGGCAATTTATTATCATCACACGAACACAATTTCGCAGTAGAGCTCAAACCTTAAAAAATTGCTGAATATGTATACATGTGTATTTTTGAATATAAAAATATATTGTATTTTAAATAAAAACGATAACATCCCTTGGTACTTTTCATATATATTTTTTGAGTAACTTGAACCGTTTACGCAGCGAGCGCAACAGAAGCTTTCAAATATGAATAATTTTCGCAACATTTTTCACTGATGCTTCGCTCCTATTGGTCTCAGCGTAATGTTATATAGCTTAAAGCCTTCCTCGACAAATGAACTATCCAACACAAAAATAATTTTTCAATTCGAACCAGCAGTTCCACAGATTAATGCGTTTGAACAAACAAACTCTTTAGCTTTATAATATTATAGATAATAGATATAATATGATATAAATATACACTTTTATAATAATATAACAAATGCAATGTTTTTGAACGTTTAATCAACCTACATATCGTGATACTTATAATAGTAAATGGGATACAATTCGTATATTATGTGAGGCACTGAAGTACACCGTAATACACAAAGGAAAAAGCTTATTGGGTTCAGTTTAAAATATAATTAAAAAAATATACAACTAATAAATATATCAATGCCTACATATGTTAAATACAATAGCTGTTATAAACTAATAGCATTTACACCCAGTAAAATGTCACATTCATACAAACTATTATTATAATACATTATTACCTATATTTTGGCTTAGGAGATCAAATGAGGAACTAAAGAATCTGTGTAGAAATTAGGACATAATGCAGTTTGTGAGAAACTCGAGACTTGCTTGGGCTGGTCATGCATGGAGAGCTGATGGTTATCTCAAATAATAAGATGGTAATGATAAATAAAATCGATCGGAAAATACCAAGAAAACAACGAAGACAAAAGATGTCTTGATGTTGTTAGAAAAGACCTGATAAAGAGGACCTTATTGGAATGGAAACATGGATCTGGTTTACGAACGAGAGATATGGAATATAAATTGGTTTTAGAAATTAGAAGCAAATAAGACCCTGGTGGTTCTTAAAGCTCATAACAAAAATTACCCATATTAAAGTAGATCCCCATTGACGATTACCTTTAGTCAATTAAAAAATAACTTGGATACCTATGTTGAGTCTGAATCAGTCTACGGTCTACATATCTACCTGTTATATATTAGTATATATTTAATAATATTATATTGTAAAATATAACTATGTATATTTTGAATATGTTTGAATACAAAATATCTGATAGTCAAAAGTATTTTCTTACCGGAGTATTTGAGCTGTACATTTTGAGATGGCTTTTTCGTCCTCCAGTTCAACATTTCTAATTTAACAAAAAAAGTAATTTTTTTATTTAAAATTATATTTAAACAGTTTATATAAGTTGCAATAAATAGTAACACTAACTAGTAACTAATAACATAATACAACAAAAAAATATTGAGATTTACGTAAAATAAACAATATATTAAAGAGCTTAAACTGAAGTATATATCTTGACACTCGTATTTTTTCAAGAAAACATTATCTTATCTTCATTGTTAGTCACTTATATAGAAGTCATCTTGTTCTGTCTAAAAACGAGTTCAAAGTAAAAATTATCCATGATTAACCATATAAAGAGTACATACACAAGTACAGAATGAGAAAATAATGATAAATGTTTATTTAATTTATGCAGTCATTATAATTTTAGTATATCTACTCAAATATTATTATTCTTCAATTATGAATGCAATCATATTATAAAATTGAATTACTCAAGAAGGTACTTGACTACTGAAGTTGGCAAAAAAAGTAGCGAAGTGGGTAGGTAAAGCTCTGCTGTACATTAAGTGTCTTAGAGAGTCACTGTGTAATTTACGTATTAAATTTAAATTCAATAATATTCGTTATTGTACACGAAAAACATTCCGTCAGAATTGACAGATGGCCTCCTGTCAGTCTATATACTATTACTAAGTATAAACTATATGATATTATTGTGATTAAATTAATTTATTTTGTTATTAGGTAATAGCATAGGTACTACAGTAGGTTAAATTAATTTTTGCCAAAATAACTGCATTTGAAAATGTTGTGTTTATACTGTATATTGTATAAAATACTGTAAATGTAAGTAAAAAATAACTGTGCTTATAATATATTTTTTAGATTTATTGGTTATAGTGTGAACTATTTATGAAGATCATTGTTTTAAATTTTAATTCTGGCTATAAAAATTGAACGTTTTATAATTTAACTACAAAATAATTTGAAACTTTTGATGAATTTTGTCATTTGATATTTCTAAACTGCTGTTGTTACAACTTATGAGAAACATTGTATTACATCTTTAAGCTTTTTGACACAACGAAAACAATTTTATTGAAATTTATGGATTAAATAATTTAAAAAAATGAACATTTCAAATGTCTTTAAATAACTCAAAATAAGATAAAATAGTAAAAAGTTGTATGAGAATTTATTAATTTACGGGTGAATATTCAATGTCTAATTTCAAAAGGTTATAAAAAATGTAGGTACTTGACTTTCAGAAATTTTTTGTTTTGTTCTTAAATATGGGAAAATTTTAAGGAAATCTTGTATACGAATTTAAAATTTTAAAAATTTTACATTTTATTAATAAATTTGTTCAAAAACTGGTTTTGAGTAAAAATTCTCGTTTTTCCTTAATTTTTTATTTGTTTTCCTCAAGCTTTTAAAACTATTTCGACCTCCCGAATGCACCAACCAGATTCACTTTCTTGCCAGAAAAGTTGCTGTTGAAGAAATCGAAGCACTTTTACTGCCCCAAACCGTGATAACTGACACAAAAATAAAAAACACACATCAATTGTAAAATCAATACATCATCTCTTCGCTTATAATCTATAATATAAAATGCAACATAATGAAAACTTAAATATTTATAACCATAATATTAAATACAGTTACCAAAAACCGATAATTAATTAGGTTGATTTTGTGATTTTGATTAAATACGATTAACTGGTGTGCTGTTCTAAACGATAATACATTAATACGATTTTAGATAAATGTGTGTTATTGGTTTCTACATAATATGTTTGATACTATCAATGTTTGAGGTATAAATTGCCAAATTGGTTTAATGTTGATAAAACTGTGTGGTGCATAAAAATTATGGATTTGAAAGATGACCTTTTTTTTTAAATGTATGGTTATGACGAGTGACGACTGCCAAACTAATTGATATAGGTAGTTGACGTAATTCAGAGAAAAACATTTGATCAACACACCCAGAAATCGCGAAGTAATAAAATAAAAACCTAGTAACTTACTGGGTAATGAATAATAATCGACTGTATATACCTACATGAGGTATCTAGAGAGCCACTGTAATGCATTTTTAAGTTACAACAAAATAACTAAAACCATTACCTATTCTTAATGTTAATATGTGATTTTGTCCAAATTTAAATTTAAAATGTATCTATGTAAACAATAATTGTATTTTTATATTTTTTCGATTTGTTGGTTACAGTATGAACTATTTATGAGAATCCTTGCTATAAATTGTCTATCCTTAGCTATACAAATTGGACATTTTATAATTTTTAACTACAAAATAATTTTAAAATTAAAAACATTTTGATAAATGTTGACATCATCTAAACTTTAAAATGTAAATACTTCTAAAATAGAGGGCCTATGTACCTATCTTTAATAAATACCTAACTGCTACTATTATTACTTATG
>NW_019103960.1:0-4307 GCF_001856785.1 Myzus persicae
ATTGCAATTTAATCTTTTTTCGTTTGCATAATATATAGTTTTATAAAATAGAGAAGACATAGGTACTTATAATATGATGTTAATTAAGAGACTCGTATTGGTTAGAATGTTCTTCTGAAATGTACTCGAAATGTGGTTGGTGAAGACGTAATTTGTTGTTCAGGATTGGACGATAGAAGTGTTGACCCTCTTAAACATAATCCTGACCCTTTTAATTGGTTAATGAAGAGGTAGACGTACTACCTTCACTCTGTTTTGAATGAAAACTCAAATTTTAGGTTGTAAATGTGTTGTTTGTTTTTGAATGTTGTGAGTATTAACAAGTACTGAATTGGTTGTTTGACGGTTTAGTGTTGCGTTTGGTTGATTCACTGTTTCAACCTTCAATAAGTGAGCTAATTCTGCTTCTGAAACCTTATTACGCACTTTCATCCGAAGTTTGGCTTCTTTTACCTTTGATAGACGCCTTGCTATTTTAGCCATACTTAAGTAAAATCATCATACTGAGAAAGTTGCTTTTTTTCGTATTTTTCTTTTCTCATAGCTGCATTTTCCCTCATTATATTCACAATTTCTCCAGCGTGATCAAATTTTTTTTCTTTTTATTGATATTTCTTTTTTGGATTCAAAACTCTTTTTTAAATCTGAATTATTTAGTGTATCTGACTGTGATTCCGCATTTAAGCTATAGGAAGTATTACCAGTTGTATCGGAGAAAACCTCAGCATTTTTTTGCAACATACTTGGAGAGGAGAACAATTGTCAACTTATAAGGATGGAAGTTCAACTCACGCTTGACGATGCGTCGAACGGATGAACGATTAATTTGTAAAGCCTGAGCTTGTTGCGCACAGAGCGTCGTGGACTTTGGAGAACAGCGGCTCATACCCTTTCCGTATTTTCGGGAGTTGTTACAGTACGTACGGGGCCAGGTGGCTTTATTTTTGTAATTATTCCCGTTGTTCAAAAAGCAGTGACCCATCTCATAATTGTTTTCTGATCGGGAACCGCACCGTGACGACCAATGTTAAAATTAATTCTGAATGCACGCTGTACTTTCACTACCGATTCGTTGTTTTTGACAAATGAGTCGTACGTGAACACGCAGTGAACGACCCTGCACTGCTCCATTGTGGAAACTAAAAGGCATTGTCTAACGGATCGAATGAGGCCTTTCCGGCTTAGGGGAAGTGCGGCGTTTGCCGCCCACCTAAGCAGAAACTCTTATAAAAAATACAAAAATGGTCCCAGAACCTCGGTTTATAGCTCATTAGATAGATAAACTTGTTATTCTTCTTTCCGTTTAGGTTAAATCTATTTAAAGTAATTCGCTAGTGAGCTATTCTAAATTTGGGATCATACTACTTGCGTCCGAAATTATTATTAGTAGGTGAGTTGCGTCCCGTAAAAAAAAGATTCAAAAAGGTCATAGCGTATTTGCGTCCCGGTATACCTTTTTCCATGACCTAATTGCGTCCCGAAAATATCGATATAATCGATATAAAAATGTACATCGATGATACAAATTTAATGGTTATAATTAATTATCAGATCAATTCAATTTCAATATTAGTTGTAATAATAATAATATAAAAATTCCAGTTATACATTTTGTCATCAAAATAATAATAAATTTTTTCATAATAAATATAGTATAATATAATAAAAAATAATAAAAAAATGCATGTTTAACATTTTGTCATAGTAAATATAGTATAATATGATAAAAAATAATAAAAAATAATAAAAAAATGCATATTTAACATTTTGTCATAGTAAATATAGTATAATATAATAAAAAGTAATTTAAAAATGCATGTTAAACATTTAATAAATACAAAAATAATAAAAAAATCATATGTTATGAATATTTATATTGGTTGAAATTTAAATGAAACGTTAATAATAAAATTTAATGGTGAAATTTCGTTTTTTTTAAAACTTTCAATTTGTTTATTTAAGTAATCTAATTTTAAACTATTTTTTTTTCTATAATCTTTCTTTTTAGTATTAATGCTATTAATTAAGACATATGTATTGATCTGGAATTATTTTAAGACGTCAATGAATTGAAAAATATGTAAATGACTAGAGTAATAATAAGAATTAAATTTCGCGTGAAAAGCTTCACATGCATTTGTTGTTCTTTGTATGCTATTTGAACATTCAGGCCAAACATTAGGGGGGAATTTAGAATTTTCAGAAATATAGTTATCTAATATATAGTCTGTAAATTCTTCACAACCAGTCGGAGCAATGGCCATAAGCTCAAATACAAACACATCACTCACCATTTCAGGAGGTAAAAAAGGTAGTCCAAAAAAGCTCTTTAAAAATTTATCGATTTCTGTAGAAGTTCTGAAATCATTAGTTAAACCAATAGCTTGAATTTTTCGCCACCTATAAAAATTACGTAATAATTAATTATTAAAGTAGAATTTTATTTATTTTTACTAATTTCATGTGATACTAATTTATAGTAGTAAGTCTTACCAGGATTGGGCCAAGTGAAAGCGACATCCTTTAACTTTAGATTCTGTCCAAATTTTTTGAATTGCAGTATGTATTGAAATTTCAAAGTCAGCAAATACAGTGTCTGGTGAAAATATAAACCCTCGCTTTGAACACTCTTCCTATAGGTGCGTAAATGCTTCAATATATGTTTGAGTTTCTTTATCGGGAAGTAAAAAAAATACTAATGGTATATAATGATCATTAATGAGTCCATGAATTGTGAACATTTGTAAAAATGTTTTGCACAGTATTGAAACGTGCCATCGACGTAAATTGTTTTCAACGTTATTAACACACTTATATTTTTATCACAAGAAAATAATATGATATTATTTTGCCGGTCATTGACTAGGAGAAAATTTTCATTTTCAGCTGTAAGTACAGGGTGCTCTTGTAATACGTTGTGTACATCTTCTATATTCATTGGAATTTTTGGTAGGATTGATCTACGAGCGTTATAAATGTTTTTCCGAACTAAATTTATATCATTAACTGTACATTGAATAGCATCACCAGCACTAAGTTCTGCACATATAATTTTCGATGGTCTTGTGCTAAGATCCGATAGGCTTTTTCGTTTTGCAGAATTACTTAATTTTTGTCGATTGAGGTGAGTGATATCGTCTGGAGCATGATATGGCATATGTGAAGTAGGATTACTTATTACATTTTGATGAACATCTACTTTCATATAGCTTTTGCATTTTTAATTCGTACACTTCCATCGAAAATTGTTATTGCTTAACGTTTAATGATACCCGAACTTGTAACCATCAATTATTTTAAAACCATTATTCGCGACCAATTTAGAACTACACATTTCTTCCATAACTTAAAAATTCGTATTTAATTAAATTAACTTTTTTTTTAATTTGATGAGTGGTAATTGCACAACTATTGGTCTAATAAGACGAATCGACCGAATCATACTGAGAAAAGTAAAATGTGAAAATATAATGCGAGTAAAATACAAAAGATTATCGACGTAATTGCTATATCTTATCGAATCTAACAACCAACAAGATGTATTATGTATGTATGTTCCTATATCTTCTTCACATAAAATAATACCCACCCGCCCGTAGGGTGGTCCTTATTTTTCATTTTTTATTTTTTTCAAATTACCCCCCTTAAAAAGGTTCAATTACTAACAAAAACCATACAAAAAAAGTTTCGTGCAAATTTTTTAATTTTAACCCGTGCCGCAAAAGCTCTAAAGTTATAAAAATAGAACATTTTTAATATTATTAAATTTTTTTGATATTCTTAAACATAACTCAGGAAATAAATATGCTACAAAAAAAATCGTTAATACATAAATGATAGACAACTAAATTTACAAAAATTTGTTTCGTATATATTAGTTTCCAAATATTTTAATCGAAAAGTTAAAAAGAAAATAATCTTGAAAATAGAGATATTTCCAGTAACATAGTATACAAATAATCATGAAAACAATTTACAATAAATAATAACATAATGACTTAACATATCTTTAACATAATATTTTAAATATAAATGATACAACTAAATTTATGACTGTTTAACTTGTGTAAGTGTTTCTTTTCTGTGGTCAGGATATTTTTTGCAATAATCACTAACAACTTGTAGTAGATATTGTTTTTGAGATTCGTCTTTAGTTATTTTGTTGTTATAATCTTCTATAAGTTTCACTCCTCTTTCTGCAACATCATTTATAACTGGAATATTTTTTAAAACTAACAGAGCTTTATTATAATCTTCATTGTTCGCCCACTTTAAAGGGTCTTCGTTCAAAAAAATTGTATTGATAG
>NW_019103960.1:6374-209636 GCF_001856785.1 Myzus persicae
GAACCTCTTAAAAATTGCTACGTCTGGGCCTGATGTTGCCCCAAATTTTAAATCAAACACACTTTTCAATATAATTTCATATATATGATGGCGGCATGGTAAATATACCATTTCGCGTTCTAATAGTTGCTCAATCAAAACACAAGCTCCGTTTAAGCGACCTGTATTTGATGCAGTAGTATCGGAACAAAGTGCTTGTACATTTTCATCTAAACACCAATCTACAAGCGTTTGGTATACTGCGTTGGCTTGTTCGCGTCCAGTACCACTAGTTAACGCCGGGACACCTAGCAGTTGTTCACGACCATTTACAGAAGCGATTATAGGCAGCCTATCAACCAAGCCTTTTCCGGTTAAATTTGGAAGAAGTTTTCCGTCCCAGTGTATAACAACTGCGTCATCCCTAGTCAAGTTATAGTCACGGCGTATTTTTTCAGCACGTTCCTTACGATATTTTATGCGAGAGCGTCGAATTGATGATCGGTTTACAATAAGTTCATTAACATTATTACCTAAAGCTTCTGCAGTAGCAATGAAAAGATGTACAGCATTCCGGTCACTGATTTTACATTTGTCCAACACGATTGCAAGCTTTTCGGAGACAAAGTCATCGTACCCTCTAGTTGGTTTGAAATATTTACTTGATGGACCAGGAATATTTGTATGTACAAATGCTTCATTGTCCACATCATCATCCTCGTCAGAACTACTTGACGACAGAAGTTCTACCATTTTACCTGAAATTAATTTTCTATTATTATACACTTATACAGTATACACACAATTCATTTTATAGTAGTTATACAAATTAAATCATTATTTTAGACTAAAAACTTACTCGAAGCTTCAAATTCTTTACGAGCACGATCTTTTCTTTTATTTGTCGCTTGTTTCCGGTCCTCTATGGTTTTTTCTTTTTTATAAGTTTTTTTATCAATACCAAGCAATGATCCAGTTCGACCTTTCTGTCTCTGGGCAATTAAAAATGCTCTATCTTCTTCATTAGACATTAAATCTAAAGCGTTTGCGTTTGATACATCAAATAAATCGTCTAACTTTGATACAAACTGCGTATTTTTTTCCATTTGAGTTGCACTTTTTCTATATTCTGACTTTTGCAAATTTCTCCACTCTTGGTATAATTCTTCCAACTTGGTCACACATTTTTGTTCAGTTTTAGTTGGTATACGTGCCTTTCGCCAAAAAATTATCGCTTCTTGTATCACTAAGGTAGCACTTTGATGAAGATTTAAATTAACTTCTCGCATATTAAAAAATAGTACTGACAAAACTTGCTTGTTTGATGGTAATTTACTACCAACTATTTGATTTGAACTATGTCCAATTAAAAATATATACTTTGACTCACGTAAACTATTTCTGGTAACCATTGTTAATCAGTAAAATAAAATATATTACTTACAATTTACAAATTATAACAAATTGTAAAAACTTAACACGCAACGATATTTAAGTATGACACTGGTTGTTGTTGTAAGTCAACTGAAATATAAACTAATGAATCGCAAAATAATAGTAGATAATCTATAATGATCGAATAAACTCGATAACACGTAAGTCCAAGGTGTAAAATGTACAATGATGTAGATTGTAGAATGTAGATAATACTAATTTTGTTGTACGAATCATAAATGTTACATTGTTACAATATTAGTCATAGAAATAATCTTCACGTAAAAATCGCAAAATACGGGTATAGAATAGATATTAATTAGTAAATACACTACCCACCTGACGAATAACGATTCTATACTTATCTCTTATATCATAGATAAAAACGTGTAAGATCACTTACAAACTATAATATTATACAGTATATATTAATTGTTATGTCAATTTAAATCGCATTATATGATAAAGAAAAAAATTTATTTATTGCCACGTAAAAAAAAAAAAAATGTATTTTTTAAATTTGAACTCAAATATATTTAATAATTAAATATTTAAAAGAAATGTATAAGTATAAAACTGTTGTAATAATAATAATGTACAGTTTAAGTCTCAAAAATTTTTTTGTAAAATCATTCTTTTAAGAGTTATAATTAATTATATTAAAAAAATAACGATTTTGAAGATTTTTTTGTTATTAAAACTTTAGAGCTTTTGCGGCACGGGTTAAAGTTAATCATTTTGTCCAAAAATTTTTTCTCGTGGCTTTTTTAAGTAATAGAACCGATTTTAGGGCGGTAACTTGAACATTTTGGAATTTTTTTTTACTTCATCTATACCAGAGGACCACCCTAAGTCCCACATAAGTTATTAATATAATATACTATCATAAAGTACCTATCATAGATAAATTGTATCTATATTGTAAGTAACGCACGCATTCACAGGTATGTATACACCGTATACATGTATACAGTACAATTTATGAGTGACACGATACTATCGATTTTAATGATTTTTGAAGATAATATCGATAGTAATAATATGGCTGACTTGCGTCCCCCAAAATGGGACGCAACTTACCGGTCAAATTTACTACCTGAAAAATATATTTTTTTTGGGACGCAAGTAACATGCAGCCCTAAATTTAGAAAAAAAAGTATTTGGGCGGCAATACCCTCCATGTCGGGTTTTTCCGCTCAGTAATCGGGTTTTGCCGCCCACCAATTCTAAATACACTAAGTATATTTTTTACCTTCTAAACATAGTCTTAGTTGTGTGCTTAATTCTAAAAAAGTCGATGAAACCCCAAACATTTTTAAAGCAATAGGTATAAGACAATATAATTTTTAGATCTTTCTTAGAAAATATATTTTTTTGGGACGATTTAAGTTATTAATTTTATAATTAAAAAATTACATGTCCAAATTGCTTTATTGTACCAATTAAAATTGTGCTGATAATGAACTAATATAATAACTAATAATATATTTATTTAACACCGATAAATTAAATTAGAGAAAACCATCAGATAATATAAAGGTAAAAAAAATAAAAATATATATATATAT
This sequence comes from Myzus persicae, assembly GCF_001856785.1. Classification (NCBI taxonomy): domain Eukaryota; kingdom Metazoa; phylum Arthropoda; class Insecta; order Hemiptera; family Aphididae; genus Myzus; species Myzus persicae. The sequence goes on from NW_019103960.1 coordinate 9,356, forward strand.
CAACGAAGTAAAACATATTTTATTAAAACAGTTGAACAATATTCAAAATTTTGTACATAAACAATAACAATATAAATTATAAAATAAAACATATTTTTACCTAACTTTGGCAATCTATTAATATGGAAGTCCCATATGTAAATATTTAGGAATAATGAATATAAAATAACCATGACTATAAATATTACATTTCAGCCTTTAAGTATTTTAATTATTGTAATAAAAAATAAAACAAATTGAGAGCATTTGAAGTAGGTAATCAAGATAACAATGACATTTTAGTATTTTACACTTATAATTAAAATGAGAGAAAACAAATCATACATTTACTAAAACATTTTTAAACAATATTCAAAATATAAGTAATATTTATGTAACAATGTAACATAAATTATAATAATAAAAAACAAGGTTTACCAAACTTCAAAAATATATTAACACACTGAGATGTTACCTTAATATCTAATACCTAAATAAATATTTTGGAGTAATGACTATAAAATAACTACTGTCGGTCTTTAAGTTATTTTAATAACAATATTTAAATATTTAGGATTATAATGACTATAATATAACTGTCAGCCTTTTTAGACTTTTAACTTTTTAAGTTATTTTAATAAAAAACAATCAAATAAAAAACATTATTTTATTCCTACTTTAGGTACAATGAATTTAAATTTAAATAAAACATTTCATTTACAGAAATCACAAATGTATGTTTTATAGTTATCATGACCTGTGCACTCTTTATGAGCCCACTTTTTGCACACACCACACCTAAACCACATTTCGGTTTTACCAAACTCGTTGCACAAGATACACAATTCATTTTCAAATTCATCAATTTCTCCTTCCGAGTTATTATCACAAAGATCTTTGATTGTTTCATCTCCACTAGTTGATGAATCTTTTGAATACAATTTTTTCTTTACCACCAATTTATTGACACTCTTCTCTTTTATGATAATTTTTGTATTGGCCTTAATTAATTTTTTTAATTTATTATTTTCTTTCCGTTGCAGTTCAGATTTTTTTGGGGTTCCAGTAAGAATTTTTGATGTGCCTTTTTTTCCAGCCCTTTTTGGTGTTTTATTTTGTTTGATATGTAAAGGCGAAATTTGTTGTATAGTAACTCTAGTGGTTGAAACTGCCTGTTCATTTACATTTTCTGGTTGATCACTGGTATTGCTTACAAAATCTAATATAGTTGGAGTAGGAGAGTCTGGTTGAGCTTCAACTTGTGTCATCTCAACATCTGGTGCAATAATTGATGCAGGTAGAAAGTCTTCATCCGTAAATATTAGCGGGTTAAAAGGAACCACTCCACTCACCTTAAAACCATTTTGAGCTTTATCTACTGTAGCTATGCGCACAAAGGCCAACTTGAATAATCCAGCAACATCATAATGTGTTATTTTCTCATGGTTATTGTTTCTTAAAAATAAATCACACTGATTAGAATATGATTTTTTTAATGATCCGAACACTGTTAAATCAAGTGGTTGTAAATTGTAGGATGTGTGAGGGGGAAATGATAACATGACAATTCCATATTCCATTTTTAAGTTGAGGAAATATTAATTAAAAAATAAAATACTTACAGCTTAAATTGTAAAGTACAAATACTACATAGAAGACGCGATAAACCAAAAAATGTAAATAAATAATTTAAAACAAGTGATAATCACTCGGTGATTGTTTGATAACATTAATATCGTAATTTAAATACAACAGTGTAGCCAACAAACCTTTAATAATTATTAACTATGAGTAATCATAGTGGGTGGCATTACCCGATGGGTGGCAAACGCCGCACTTCCCCTACTCACACTTAGCCCACGTCGAGAAAAACCCATCTATTTTTAGCTCTATTCCCGTGAGCCACCCTGTATTACTCTCGATTTTCCAAAATATCAACTCCATTTGTTGGGAATACTTCCAAGGTGGAATGTAACTTGGCCACTAGTCTTACTTCTACGTCTTCTGATAGCATTTAAAAAACAAGTACGCAGTTTAGTCCATTCTGACTTACACTTATCAGCTATTATAAAACATATCAAATTACGTATTTTATGATTCATGAATTTATTTCATATCAAGCGAATAATTTTAATCTCTATAAGCACAAAATTCGGGTTTTCTTAAACATTAGTAATTTTATTTGTTTAGAAATATCTATTATATACTGTGAACTTGATACCTACATGATTTAATAATAATTAATATTAATATTAGTTATTAAATTAGATTAATATTATTTTTTTTATATTAGGTACAACTGCATTGTAAATAATATACATAACGTATATTATTATTATAATATATACGGTGAAAACACATTTTAAGTAAATACTTTGAATGATATAAGTGTTTTTTTTTAATAAATAATTAATACATTTTAATACATTTTAAAATTATTAAGGTAATTTTGTGTATCATATTTTTTTTTTAATCACCAAATCTATTTTGATAAATTAACAATAAATAAACTGTTATTTTGATATTAAGTTTTAAATATGGTATTCTTATTTTAACTTCTAAATCAGAGGTTCCCAAACTGTGGGTCGCGATTATACTTTTGGTGGGTAGCGCTATTTTTTTAAATAATACAAAAATATAATCATCTATTACTTTTCGTTGATGTTCAAAGTTCAAATTCAGTTTTATCGTCAATCCTTATCTGTGAGTGTGACAATTACGAGTTTACCAGCGGCGGTGTCAAATACTATATATTATACTTATTATACTTTTTTTTCGTAATTACATAAAATTTAATAAAATAGTTTAATTTTCTGTCGTATGGTAAAAAAAAAAAAAAGGTCGTTGATATTGTGGGTCGCCATATTTTAAAAAAATTTCAAAATGGGTGGTACAATAAAAAGTTTGGGAACCTCTGTTCTAAATATTTAAATATTTACAGATTTTTGGCCACCGGGGAATCTTTAGTCTTTAGTTTTCGTCTGGGCTTTGGCACAACCAAAGAAATTGTTGAAGAAGTCTGTGAAGTTATCTGGAAAATATTAAGACTCATTTACATGCCGAAACCCACTAAAGAAGATTGGAAAAATATTAGCAGGGAATATAAAGAAATATGGAATTTTCCCAATTGTATTGGATGTCTCGACGGTAAACACATTAATATTCAATGTCCTATAAATGGTGGATCAGCATATTTTAATTATAAAGGGGTTAATTCGATCGTCTTGTTAGCTTTGGTAGATGCTCATTATAGGTTTATAACTGTTGATGTGGGTTCTTATGGTCGGAACTCCGATGGAAATGTATTTGCCAAATCCGCGTTAGGATAGATTAGATGTTCCACCTTATACACCAATAGAAGAAAATGGAGACCCAATGCCATACGTACTAGTTTCAGATGAGGCGTTTCCCTTGAAGTCATATCTAATGAGACCATATAGCAGGGCAACTCTAGGTGGAAATGAAGGAAACAAAATTTTTAACTACAGGCTTCCTCGGGCAAGACGCGTAGTGGAAAACGCGTTTGGAATACTTTCAAATCGTTGGAGAGTGTTCAGAACAAATATTCAAGTACAACCCAAATCCGTAGACAACATAGTACTTTCTGCATATTGTCTTCATAATATGTTATGCCAAAGCCATGATTTTCAATTGGATGAAATAAATAATTACGAAAGTACAGAAGTTCTTGGAGATATGGAACCGTTAAGAGGGAATAGCACTCAGAGATCATTTGAAATACGTGAAAAGTATAAAGATTTTTTTTATCATCTATGGGGTCAGTACCATGGCAGTACGAAATGGTTAGGAGAGGAAGAATTAATGTGATCAACGATTCAAAATAAAAAAATTTAAGTAAACCTTGTTAAATTTTTTTTAATTAAAAACTGTTCTTTATGCTTTGTATATGTTACAGTTAAAGTGTAGAATTACTAGAATTCCATTATTTTATGAAATAACTAGGTAGTTCATGAATTACCTACGAATGTTAGTTAAAGTATGAAATAATACATGAAAATTGTACTTTTATTATTATATTATTATTACTATTGTATTTATATTAGTTATTTCCTAGACTATCTAGTTATTCTATAAAATTTCAGTTTGATATCCGTTAAAGTATAAAATACATTAAAATTTGAAATATATATTAAAATATTTTATTTTACTGAATTAATCATAGTTATATTATTTATTTATTTGTTCATGTAAGGCTATTATGGCATTTAAAATTGCACAATACCTTTTTTCCTACAAACACATCGCTTTGTGCCACATTTTTTGGTACAAGTGCACTTAAAAAAACCCTGACCAGTTCCCAGTGACTGCGCAGTTGCCCTAGATCTTAATGTAATACTTTTATTTGGAACAGCTTCTACAGCTAACAAATTTTCTGAACATACTGTGAACTGGGATCGAGAGTATAGTTGTAATAACACTCCTGTAATTATAATGTGTAGGTAGGTATTAAATAAATTAAAAATTAAAAGGACGTTAATCTTATCTGATTTAATGTGTTATATTAAATTGTTGAAAATATTAGAACTATATTTATTTATCGCGATATTTTGTTATTTACAATTTGACACATTAACGAATTGATGTCAGGGAATGTATAAAATAACTAGTTAAAGTATAAATTATAAACATTACCTACAAGCTTTAGTTATTTTATAAATTACCTAGTTATTTCATAAGCTAACTGATTCAACACTTTAACAGAACCATATACAATAAATAAAAACATACCTAACAAACATTTATTTTTAATATTATGCATAAACTGTGTATATGATATAACGTGTATATGTCAATATGCAAATACCTAAGTAATCTGTATCAATACTAATTATTTTAAAGTTAATATCTTATCTAACATTTGTAAATTTGCACCTATCTCTTCCCATGCCTCTTTACGAATGTTGTTATCTTTATAATCAACAGAAAAAATGTCGTTAGAAGACTTGTGTTCCCTGACATTTTCAATTAATGACTAATCAAATGAAGACATTATAAAAAGATAGGAGAAACAAATAGCATAGACTGACGTCTGGTGTAAAATGATCGTATTTTAACCCTTAAGCAGGCGCGTGCTTCTTTTTAACGTTCATAATCGCGTGGGAGTCTATCAGACCCCATTTCTAAAAATGCGTAACATAAGTACGTACAGAAAGTTCATTTTTTTTAAATTTGAAGACATAATTGGTTACTATATGATACATAAATATATATAAAAATGTAATAATAAAAAATAAAATTAAAATAAACACAAAACTATGTTAGTTACTAAAAATTATATTACGAAAAAAAAAACAAAACTTGAAAACTTCATATTAAAATATTGGTTTGTAAAGAAATATTTAAAATTAAAAATCTTATTTTTAAGACAACAAAAAAGTTTTTACTTGAACAAAATTTGTTTTACACTTATTTTTTTATATTTCTTTGAACTCAAATGTGTCTCGCGTGGGGGTAAATATGACCCAGTCCCAAGTTGAAGCCCATCTTGAAGCTCTTTGACATGTTTAAAACTTTCTATTTTACGAAAATTGATTAAACATTATCATACAAACCATCTTCTAAAAATAGAAATATAAACATATCGTATTTTTTGTAATATATGAGTTTTATTTTTGATGAGGGTCAACTAGACCCACGCGCTTGCTTAAGGGTTAAATAATACGATACTACCACACGTCACACGTTTTTCAAAATTGTTTGAAACGCGTGGCGTGGAATTGAGTAGGAATGCGTTACGTGTTATAAATATGATCAGAAAATCGAATATTTAAAAACAAACGTAATAACACGCGATTTAAAATTATCGGCGTGGTAATGCGTGGGGTGTGAAGACATGTTAAGATGTGGAGTGTAAATAGTGTGTCCCTGCTTTTTATTGTATCAAAGTACGTGACGTATTAACGTATCAAAGGAGGTAATCAGGTGATGGGACCAAAAACGACCGAATGAAAATAAAATAAACAAACAAAATATTAAAAAAGTTAGAATTAATCACAATATAATTATATGTTCACCTTTACCCACTTTGCGTATATGATCTTAATTGTAATAAAGTGCATTCATGCGTTAAATGAAATGTAGATATTTACAGTGAAATTTCCATATTACGAAGTCACATGGGGAACAAAAAAAAAATGCGTAGTATAGAGAAATTCGTTAAATATAATTTAAGCATGATTAACAATGAAGGCCATATATTCTCAAAAATAATTTGTTAAACAGAAAATTGCATCGAATGGAAGTTCGTTGCACGGAAGTTTCAGTATGCATAGCTTATTTTTTTTAATTTCAGATTTTTTGTCAAATATAGATTTAGTATATTTTGATTTTTTATTAAACATAGATTTAATGTATTTAATTTTTTTATAAAACAGATTTTTTATTAAATATAGATTTTTTGTCAAATAAAGATTTTTTATTCAAGTAGGCTTTTTTTATAGAATAAATATTTTTTAGATTTACTTATATTTTATAAAAAATACAGATTTTTTTATATGTCCAATTTTAATAAAAAAAAGCAAAGTTGAATTTAATAAAATACTATAAATTCCCAAACTATGAATTTAATAAAAACGGTATTCATATTAATCTATTTTATAAGTCAATTTTAAAAATGATTTTATAATAATTATTTATGAATTACTTTAATTAATATTTATCAAAAATATAATTGTAGATAAGTATGTGAATGTGCCATCCCTTCCTAAATTAAAAAAGCTTCTAACAACTGGCAAGATTAAATAAAAAAAAAAACGTGTTTTCCCGGGTAAATGGAAAATTGTCGGGTTCTGCGACAGTCGTGCAAATGCGTGCTAATGGCATACTAAAGTTTAGTAAAAAAAAATTGCGAAAAAGTGATTATTTCCTTAAGAGGGGGGCTGGGGTAATACTCAACAGTGGAAAACGGATTTTCCTGGGAAAATGGACAATTTTTGGGTTCGGTGACAGTCGTGCAAATGTGTGCTAATGGCGTGCTTAAGTTTGGTAAAAAAAATTTGCGAAAAAGTGATTATTTCCTTAAGAGGGGGCTGGGGTAACGTTACGCCAGCCCCCCTCACAGTTTTTTATACATAACACGTAAAATAAAGTCGTGCAAATTCTAAAAATAGTCGTGCAAATGCATGCTAATGGCGTGCTAATTCGTGACCTAGTTTCTTTTGTAAAAAGTTCAAGTAGGGGGGCCAGGGTAATGTACGTATACTATATACAATATAAATTATAATACTTACATAATGAATACATCATATACTTTATACAAATACAACACATTCACTTAGAATATAGTATAGGTATAATTATATTGGTATAACACAGTATAATATATAGTAGATAGTAGATATATATACTAATATACTATAGTAATATTAATATATTCCATTGAGAAGTTAGTATGGTTAAATAATATAATGAATTATGTGTGACAAATACATATTACATTATAAGCATATTGGTACCAGCTTCGATTGTTTATTTTGTACAACTACTAGGTGAGCTTTTTACAGTAATAAATCATTATTTCAAATAGTAGGTAATAACGATTTGGAATTTTTTTTTATAGTTTGCAACTATCACAGTAGTTATCTATAATATCTATAATATTATATATATAATATATATATATATTTTTTTTTTATTTTTTTTTTTATTTCTATATTTTTATCTACAATAGTTTTGTAAAAATATTTGTTTTTACTATTTTTTAATCATTATTATTATTTACCGTATCAAATGATAATACAACACAATTATTTTAGAATTTGGATTTACAAAAATTTAATTTCAAAAGAATAGTTAATTATATAGGTGCCTTGTTTATTAGTGCACCTATCTATGTACTTAAATAAAATAAATGAAACAGTATGGACCAACATTTCAGGGAATATTTTGATTTTTGATGTAAGATTGTTGAGTATTCAATCCACCTTGGTATTTTGTTACTTCATGTTTAGTTGTAATTAAATGAATATAATTAAAAAAATATTTTGATATAGGTACATACGTAGGTATACATAATATCATTTTCAATGTAATTCCCCCCATTAAAAATGTCTGTGTACGTCACTGTTTCGAAGTTCTTTGCCACACCACATTGCCCACCGAGTGTTGACTGCTAAAATAATCATCCTTTATTGGTACGCTTTTATAAAATCATTAATCTAAATTGAATATTTGTAAATATTAATATTTCAAACACCGTCACGTAAGTATATAAAGTAGCGTCGGCGGTAGAGTGTAGGTACACGATAGTTATACACGATTGATTGAGAGACCTAAAAATATATATATATTAAATACGTAGGTAGTCGTCGAACACTTGAGTAAATATTAAAATATACGCTGACTTGGGTTATTAATTAATTGGGTATCGATCGAACGGTGCAGAATGTAAACATTTATATGTAACGATAACCGGATAACCGCCGTCGGCGTGTCAATATAGATAATAGTTGTATCATGTGTATAATATGTATATAGGTATATTGCATTATTATTAACTTCCATTGTTCAAAAAGGTATTGAGAGAAACGCTCAAGGAATTTTGTGTTTGTACTTTGTATAACAAGTAAGACTGGTATTCCTCGGAACACTCAAGCATTTGATGGGATACTGCCAATTGCCATATTGGTAGTACAAATACTATGAACCTAACTCCTAAGTATGTTTTATACTAGTAAAATGTTGAATATATATTTTATTTCCCAAAAGAACACACTTTTTGTATTTAATAGATTCGCAAAAAAATAGTATACTGTTACAGCTAAATCCTAAATAGAAACATTTTTTTTCTAAAACATGTAGTAAAAATTAGCTTTTTGCTATCGGTGATGACTTTATTGTTATTTAGTATTTACTATAATTATTTCAAATATTTAGATAAATTGTGTGATATTTGCTATTTATACCAAAAATCTACTTTGGTACATCGTTCTATGCGGTAAGTCGATATTATTCAAAAGTAATAACAATGGTATATAAACTATATTATAGTAAATATTCCAAAGTATATGTTAAATTATTACTAGATGAATAATCCGGCTTCACTCGTGTGTTAAATAATATTAGTTAAATAATTTTATTATATAGGCTATCAAATATCATGTTGATCTTCCCATCTATCGGTTCTATGCTCTGACCAAAAATGAGAAAATGAACAACACAATGTAGATTGTAATTTGTAGGCATATTGTGTTTATTGCACTTTTTAGTAGACAAAAAATTATATATATATCTTCTTAAAATACTTGGATACTAAGTAACCGGACTTAGCATACCACTTCGAAAAATTAATTTTCAACATATAGAGCTTGTGACTAGCTTTTTTTTGTTCGGTGAAATAAAAATAGGTAGCCCATCGATTCGTATATACATTGTTTTTTTTATTATTATTACACTATTTAAAGTCTATCTATGTAATATATATAACCATTTTTATAATTTAACTTAGACTAAGATTCTAATGACCATTTCAGACAAAATAAAATAAAAATCGGTCGAAGTGGAAAATATTTGGAACAACTCAGAAAAAAAGACTGAATTTTTAAAATCATTTTGACCCATATTATGTAAATCTTGTTTATAACAAGTGAAAAAATACTTAAAAATATTCAAAAGATAAAAAATAATAAATAATTATCACCTAAATTGGTGAACACACTATTTTTTTTTTTTTTTTTTATTTGAAGAAATCAAAATAAATGATTACAATTTAAACAAATTTAACAAATAGATTTTGATTACCTACCTCCTGTAAGCTAATAGCTTGTGATGGAGGTAGGGAGTTATTACATTACCAATAAAATAAAATAAATAATACAATAATTAGGTAATTTCTTATAATATTACGTACATTGACTTATGAATATGAACACTTTTAAAAAAAAGAAGAAAAGACAAAGTGATGTACAGTTTTAACAAAAATAAATTAGTAATACATTTAGTTGATACAGCATTATAGCAAACAAAAATATACTGTTATATATATAAATAACATACAATTTAGTAATAATTTACAATAAAGAATAAAATTAATACACACTATTATTCAATTCTAAAAATATAAATTTATATAATAATCCTTTATTATTAATTTTTTTACTTGTAATAATATTTCTTTTAAAGTCCAGAGGCATAGAGTTGTAATAAGTCGGGCCTAAATAATCTACAAATGTTTGACCAAAAGATTTATAGGTATATTTAACTGGACAATCATATTTTCTAATTTCTCTTAAATGACTATTATCACTATTTAACTGAACAACTATAAATGTAAGGAAAGGATAAGAATAAAATCGCGACTCCATAAACAAAAGGATTACAGTAAGTAGCTTACTCACTGACGAGGGAGGTACACTACTGTACACAGCAGTGATTTCCTTAGTTTTATTAGTTTGGTACCTAATAATTAATAATTGTACATTTATTTTTTGACAAATTATTCAAAATAACGAAGACTTATAATCAGTCAAATTCAATGCTTTGAACTTTTATGACTTTTCCGGTTTTGGTCCAAATTTGGTACTGGTTCTAAAAACTACAGAATAAAGGTTCTGATAAATACTAGTAAGTATGTATATATACGCTACATAGGTATATATCCATATACTTATTAAAATTATATCTTTTATATTGTATCATACTCTCTCAGACACATTATTTTTATTTTGTGGGTAAAACTTAATTTACCCAAAAGCATGAAAGATGCATATAAATATAAACTTAACATCTAAAATGACAATAATAGTTGTTTTAATGGGTTAAATGTACTTAACTTTAAGTTTACTCTTTTTTTAGAACATCTCATACACATTTCTAAAAACCCGGGTTGACACACGTTTTAAAAGTTTTGGTACTAATGCATCATTTTGTGATACAAACAAAATATCAAATACCTGCTCCATTGTCTCAATCAAAAGTGGTATTACTTTAATAGTTGGTAGCCTAGGTTTATGCAAGTGTAGCATGTTAGCTAGTTTGTAGTTTTAAATGTCACTTTCTTGCTCACTGAACACATAATTACATAAAAATGCATCAAAAAAACCACTAGCAAAATACTTAAAATATTTATTTTTAATATCTACTTTTATTCATTACTAACGCAATAAGGAACAAACTTGAAAATAGAAATGATGATAAAAATCGAACAAATTTTTTTAATTTATTTATTTTTACAACATTGATTTTATACATTGTATACACAATTCTATGAAACAGGTTTCAGCTAATGAAGACGATCATCGTCATACGGTTTACAGGGATAGATATTTTTGCTTTTGCTATTATTAGTTGCTCTTACAAGTTACTATATAGTATATAAAAACATATTTTTTATTTTATACTTTTAGGTCTTTTCAATACTTACGATGTAAGTTTCCAGATTTATAATGAACATTCATATTAAAATATGCATAGTATAATAAAACATTTTACCAAACGTCTGTTACCCGGGTAATATTTATACTGTAGGTTCCTATCCAGAAAATGACTTAAATACAAATAATGCTAAGCGTTTTTTTTAAGTCCATTAAAATAAATATAATTGAGCTGAAATTTATCTAGATAAGATAAAAGATAAACAGTGTTTATCTACAGATATTTCTCAACACTGCCTATGGGCTACGACGTATACAAGTTTGTATTTATGACGGTTTTAATAATCATTTTATTAGTTAATTATTATTATCAACGTCATAAGACGTCATCGTCAAACGCTGTCTATAAGGAAATAATCATGATTGATGGGTCAATGGACAATGACTAACGGACGGACGGACGGAAAACAACAATTATTTATATATTACAATATTTTAGATGATATCGTATTTAATTGTTTTCTGGAATTTTTATAGACTGTAGAAGTATGAAATTTTAAATCCACGTCTACCTTTACAGTTAAATTGTATGGGCCAACTATTATAAGGTACCTAATTAAATAAAATAGCAAAATAATATTAGAATCGAAAAAAAACGAAAAATCTCTACTAACTAATTAACCAGATGAATATGAATAATATGGAATATGAATATACCAGATGAAGTTTAGGTTTCTAATAAAATGGAAAAGGGGTTATTGTAAGGTTTCTGTTACAAACATCTGTTAATGCCTCAGCATATTCAGTACTAACGAAAAACGGTTAGGTTAGGTTTCTCAGCATGTAAAGACGAGTTACTTACCTACCTTATGTGAGGAGAGCCACTGTGATGTTTTATGCTTGAAAGAGATTTACTGGAATGAAAACAGCGTCCATTCCTTCTTCAATGAAAAATTTTATTAAACATTAATATATTTGTTAAGCCATGAACCTGCAGGGGAACAAGGGCCAAAGAGGGCACACATATGCTAAATTGTAAACATTTTAATACAAATTACTTAACTATGTAATTCACATAATTATAATCTTTTGTACTACCAAAAATGATCAATTTACAGGTGGGGGAATAGAGTAATGCCCTAATTTTGAATTTTTATCCAATTTAGAATTTTATTCAACTAGGATTTTTTTATTAAATATGGTTTGTTTACACAAATTATAATTTTGGTAGAGTTAATATTAGAAATGAATACAAATTATGAATACAATTTAACCATCAAAATGATTTAGTTTATGTAACTGACTGAAATATAGTTAATAAAAATAAAATATTTATAAAATAATAACAAACATAATTGACTCATAGAAATTATTAAAATTGTAGTAACAATAAATTGATTATTTTGTCTATTAATTATTATTAAAATAATTTTAAAAATGTACTCATAAAAATTAGTAGTAAAAAAATACATAAATTTACCGTTAATTCTTATAATTTTTATGTGTCGATTATATTTAATTTTTTTTTAAATTATTTTTTTAAATATTATATTTTTATTTATTATAAATATGCATTAATTTTTCAGTCAGTTGTATTAATCATTTGTATTGTTTTATGTTTTATTTCATTTATAATTTTTATGATTGATTTTTATTCATTATCAATATTAATTCGATAAGAATTGTAATTTGTATTGAAAAATCACATTTAATAAAAAAATCTAATTTTGATAGCAAATTTAATTTAAATAAAAAAGCCAACAAGACTATTATTCAATAAGGATTTTTTTAGAACCTGATTTGTTATTTAATTAAGATATAAATTAGATTTCTTATACATTTTTTTTTATCCAACAAGCTTTTTTTATTCAAATAATATTTGTTGTCCAATTTAGATTTTTTATTCAATTCATATTTGTTTATCAAATACAATTTTAATTGGATAAAAATCTTATTTGATAAACAAAATAATATGAAATAAATAAAAAACTTTGTTTGATAAAAATCTAATTAATAAAAAAAATAATCAATTTATAGTTATTAATAATTGTATGTGTCGATTATATTTATTATTATTTTTGAAATATTTTATTTTTATTAACTATATTTAATAGCCAGTTATATAAATTCAATTATTTTTCTGGTTAAATTGTATCATCATTTTTTTGTTTAATTTTTATTTATTTCTAATATTAATTTTATCAAAATTGTAATTTGTATAAAACTATATTAATAAAAAAAGGCTAGTTTAATACAAATTAAGATTACAAATTAGATTACAAACAGGTTACAAACGAATAGTAAAAAAAAATGGGGTCTGGGGAAATGTACCTATCACTTTCAGCGGGAAAGTATATATTACTTATCAGGGTACATATCAAAAAATATCATAATATATATTATATAGCAGTGCCGTATCCAGGGGGTGGGCTTTTGGGCTTAAGCCCCCCCCCCCGAAATCTCAGGAAAAATATTTTTTTAGTAATGCGTTATGCGTAATGGGTTCATATCACAGAACAATATCATATTATCGTTCATGTCATAGTAATAATGTTGACGACCTTTTAGTATATTATTTTGCGAGACTAGATGGGTAGAACGACACGAGTCAATTTTAATTTTGGTTGAAGGTTTTATTGAAATAATTAGTGCATTGGAAGAACTTATGTCAATAGAACATGATAAAGCAGTTTTTCCATTACATAAATCTATGTGTAATTTTAATTTTATTATAACTATCTGTATTTTGGAAAAGGTCCTTGGAATAACTTATTTTATTTCAAAATATCTTCAAACAGAAAATATTGATTTATCCATTGCAATAGAATCTGTAGAATTGACAATTCAAAAATTACAAGATTTACGGACGGAAGAAACTTTTTTTTCTATATTTCATCGTGCTTGTGAAATCGCAAAAGAAGTTGGTACATCACCAACCATACCAAGAGTAGTCGGGACTCAAAAACATCGAGAAAATTATGCCATACTCAATAATGACCATGTCTCTTACTACAGACAATCATTATATTATCCATATTTAGATGATATTTTAGCATCATTTAATGAACGTTTTAAAATGAACTCTAATATTTTTATTTCTTTATCTTCTTTATTACCAAGCAAAATTGGTAATTTATCATTTAGTGATATACAGCCAGCTATTGATTTTTATGAAGAAGATTTAAGATCTAATAACCAAAACATTCACATGGACTTATTAAAAAATGAATTTGAATTTTGGAAGCAAAAATGGTCTAATGAAGAAAATAATTTACCAAAAAATGCATTAGACACATTATCAAAATGCCCCGAAGATTTATTCCCACATATAAATATTTTATTAAAACTTCTTGCTATTTGGCCTGTATCAACGGCATCGGTTGAAAGAAGTTTTTCTTCTTTAAAAAGAATCAAGACCTATTTAAGAAACTCTACCGGTGAGGCAAGATTAAACGGATTAGCTCTTATGAATATCCACAGAGACATACAAATTGACACAGATGCTATTTTAAATATGTTTGCGTCTAAAAAGGAAAGGCGTTTAGATTTTAAATTGTGACAATTTAATAATGAATGCATAATACATTAAAAACTATGTGTATATATTATATGTTTTAAATTATTTCCTATTTTCCTATAAAGTTAAGTATGTTTAAGCCCCCCCCGAAAACAAATCCTGGGTACGGCACTGTTATATAGTATACGGGGATTAGGTATAATTTTAAATGTATTACATATTATTTTACATGTAGTATGCATGACGAGTGACGACAGTATTGTGTCCGGCGGCCTGCTTGTCTCTCCTTTTTTCTGTCCGGACTCGGCACAGTTGCACGGATGTCTAGTCCGAACACGCCCGAATAAATGTGAGTGTTTACACATTTCAAATGCAATTAGGGTATATTTTTTTCTACGGAGCATTGGGAAAAGATGTATAGTAGATACATATATAGTATAGTATTCTTTATTTTTCGACTCATTCTCGATAGTCACCGCCATTACGCAACAACTGTGTGTCTATTCTATGACCCATTATATCATTATTCAAGTCGTTGAAACGATAACCGACGACGTCACAACGTGAAGATGGGATCATGTGCGTAAAAACATTGTAAATAAACCCACAATATATTATAATAACGAACGTGGCACGTGCACCATTAGTGACATCTGTATTTGACATTTGTAGCCTTTAGGTACCTACTAACTAGTCATTACCTAGCGACTATACAATGCGATACGCAGTAGAAAACAATATAATAGGTACCATAGTACTACATACCTATTACCTATATTATATTACTATATATTTGCCAACTGTAGATAAAAACTTAGGTATTTATCTAGTCACCTAGGTATTACCTATTTCGTTATTATCAGAACTGTTAATTGAATGCACTAAAAAACTGAACAAGAATGACGAGAACTTGTACACTGCAAACTGGTAAGATCATAAGTACAGTCAAAACTCTTTATAACGAATCTGAAGGGACCAAGAGATTTCTTTCGTTATAGAGAGTTTTCGTAATAGAGAGGGTTTAAAAAAAACAAAATTTTAATTATTTATGTATAAAGGTATGTACCTATGTAATATTATATATCAAACACATCATTATTTTTACATTATTTTATATATATTTACGTATTATATTAAATTATTATTATTATTATACATACTTATTAAATATAATTTAATTTTTATACTATACATATTTATACCTTATTTAAAATAGTCTGTCATCTTAGTTTGGACTTTTTTATTCGGCATTATTGCCGATTATTTTTATAGTTTATATATGTAATAGATACGATAACACGTAAATTGTATTATGAAACATAAAATATTGTTTCGTTATTGAGAGTGACAATACGTTATAGAGAATGAATTGTCTAATGGGTTACCTATATAGCAAACCAACCATTATTATGTAATGTTTACGTTATATAGAGTTTTTCGTTGTAAAGAGTTTCGTTATAAAGAGTTTTGACTGTATATAGAAATACGTGGATATTGGAAAAACCATAGGCAATTGTCGTGAAAATGTGCAATACTACCTATCTACCTATATTTTTAAATAACTTTTAAAAATATTTGGCAATGAATAATTATGACATTTTTGTTGTGATAAAATAACCATTACCTATTTACTATATAATATAATATAAATTATAAAATACTTATAACTTTTACAAGAAAATAACAAATAAGTTATTTAATTTTATGTCAATCTCGGTGGTATGAATTGTTAAAATTTGAAAAATATCTATATCAGAAATTGGAGAAAATAATATGCCCAATCCCTCAAATATGCAAATATATGTTACCTATCTAAAACTGGGTGGATACTTTGTATAGGTAATTTACTATTTAGTATCTACTATATAATGAATATTAGCCATTAGTTAATAACTAGTAAATAGTAATATAAAATATATTTTGATCGAACTCAATGAATTTTACCAAGTTTAACCTTACGCAAATGCATCATACGACTACATTTTACGGCCCGAATATTATTAGGTTTAGGTAACTAGTATTATCGACATTTCGTAATTTCAATCGGCTCGGCTCGGCTGGCATATTATCCAGCGTGGGCGTGCCTCTTCTCCCATTCCCTCAGCACCGCTGACATGGCACACCATCAGTTACACCTGCTTCGCAAAGACGCAAAACAAAAAACAAACAAGTGTCACCGAGTGTCACAATGTATATTTATACTTCTAAAGATAAAATAAGTATTATTATTAACTCAGTTCATAATTATTATTTACACGGCCGCGGCATAACCATGTACTGTGTACACAGTACGAGTGCTGCATAATACTATTATCACCGCACGTCACATGACAAGACAGCGTAGTGCATACTTCAAATTATTAATAATAATAATTATTATTATTATCAACTTTACAATCATCAGCAACATCGCACGCATGTACTTAGCCTGCAGCTGTGACCAATACTAAATAGCCACAGGCCCGAGGCCGTAGTCCATGGTGTGGTAACAGTCGTAGTACGAAGGTGTGCGCTCAATGCTTATCACAAGAACAACATAATGATAAGGATTTTTTTACGTCGTTCCCTCCAGCTTATTTTTTTTTCCGAGTCAAAACTTACGATCGCGACAACAACAACAGTAAAAAAACAACAGCTGCAATAATTACAGTATAATATCGCTATACTCAACGATCGAATGTCTGTGTCTATTTTTATTTTCGATCATCAATGTCGGTTTATTCCGTCGTCGTTTCAGCAACGATTGAATTGATTGCGATGTGCATTTGGTCGTCTACCATACGATCGCCGCCGCCGCCACTGCCGCTGCTGTCGTCGTCGCTGCTGCCGCCGCCGCCGCAGCCGCTGTCGTCGTCGTCACTATAATAATACGCCGCACCAAAACTTCCACGACTTGTGCCCGTGTCCGTTGTTCAACGTCGGACATGGACACCTGACGACCGTCCCTGGACTTCCGATCGACAACACCGCGGTGGTGTTAGCGCGGCATTCCGCCTGTTAATATTCGAATGGTGGACGCGTAGAAAATCCGACAAACTGGACAAGTTACCTGAGTATCTCCGCGACACCGTGGACTGGTTTATGGGGTAAGTCAGTCAGTCAGTCGTTCATAAAATGTATACCTCTGTGGCTACTTGTGCGGGCTCAAACCCATTAGGTGGTACCGTAGCGTGCAAATTCGTTGTGGCACTTCTGTTATTATAAATCTGTTGCATTATCGTTTGGTTTGTGTGTACCTAGTCTAGTGCTGAACATTGAATCCAGATTAATCCATATTTAGATTACCTATCTAGATTAAAACAAACATTAGAATCTGTTTAATACCTAAAACGATTAGTAGATATTTTATTATTTATTTTATTTTAATAATATACTGAAAAGTAGTATTTTCCTATTATTTTCTTATATTATGTTTACAACATATATGTATATATACATAAATGTATTTAAATAATATATATTATATATTAATATAATATTTATAATGTGCATACTTGCATTTATTATGTACATTTCTTCAATTAAACATTTTCAATTTTACATATTCAGTAATAAGTTTCTAGAAAACTTTTTTCTTAAAACGACTGGATGTAGAAACCTTCTATTTTACCTCTTGTCAATTTAGGATGATATTCTAAGTCAAGAGAGAAAAAACTGGATCCGAAATTTGGATTATGTAATTGTAATCCGAATAACAGATTGGTCAAAATATTGCTCAATATTACTACTTGCCTACTATGATGATTATGTATCTAGTGAATGGTATAGATTATAGGCGTTGGTGTTATATTTAATAAAATATTTGGATTTAGCATTTAGCAGATCTAAGCAGATTTAGCTTTTCATTAGTTTGTATGAAAATAACACAATAAAATGTAAAACTAAATAATCATTATTTAATATGACCGTTGATACTGTAATGGGTTGAAAAGTAAGTATGAATAATTAGATGTTTATGTTTAGCTAAAAATGTAAATATTAATGATAGTAAGGTACACCTGATTATATTGTTAAGTTTAAAATATTTTTTATTTTGCTACTACTGAATATTAAACTATTATTAAATTTGTTTATTTTATAAAGTTAAACATTTTTCTTATATCACTATATTAGATCTGATAATCTACTAAAATACCATACCATAAAAACATGATATCTAATGATTTAATAAATTATTCTGATCTATATAAAATATTTAAATTGTATAACAAAATTGATGTTATCTAAAATATTATATATTTGTTTTTGTTGCAATGCAAGTGTTCACTAGATTTTGTATTATCAATCGCTTGACTACAGTTTCCTGTTAATTTAAACTTCTATAATATATTCATTGTTGAGTTTGTTAGATATAATTCAAGGCAATATTGCATGACTGATTCTTAGATAAGCTGACCTCATGCCTAGTCATACCTACCTAGTATGTTGTATTTTAGAACTATTTATGTAACATGGAATATTAATTATACTACTTAGGAAGTTATTAAACTTAGTTCAAAGTAAGAATATTTTCTATATTAGTACCTACATTGGTTTTTACCATAGACTTCAAACTACTAGACAAGCAATGAGTGTACTATGGAAAGAGTAACAACATAGAGGCTCTTTTTGATTACTCGATTACTCATACAACTCGTACATACTATACTACGGGGTAGTAAGGTAAAATGTAAAGATTTTGTATTTTGTCATCAAGGCAGGCTACATCCCTCCGAAATGTTGCTACTTGCAAAACTCGTAATGCTACTGTTCTTGCTAGTACAGTGAGACCTGTATATAACGGACAGTCACTGGACCAAAATAATTGTCCGTTATAGACAGGTGTCCGTTGTAGACAGGTTTCAATGTTTTAAAAATTAAAATTTTTTAGTACATTTATATTGTTTTATATTTTATAATATGTACACATTAGGTATAATATTTATTAATATTATACATGTATGTATTATACACATACATTCTACATTATGAATTTAATTTTAATTATTTATTACAATTACAATTATTAATTTTATATTACATACATACAATGGCACATTATAAATGTATTATATTTAAATACTATTATATTTGTATAAATTTAATTAATTATTTTTTAAAAAGTGATTCTATTGATGTTTGTTTTTTGAACTTCGATTTAGGCATTTCCAACTCGTGATGGATCATTAATTTGCTCACATATGAAAATCCTTTTGTTTTAAATTTAAAGCTTTACGCAGCAGGGGAGGTGGCATTGCTAAGGAAAATATTTACAACTCTGACTGTGAACCGATAGAAACTGAATAAAAACGTAATCCGTGTTTTCCTCTTTACAATTAGAATAAAATAATATATGAACCTTTGGCATCTATGACCAAATAGTGTATTACTGTCCATTTTATCAGTCATTTTTAAAATGTTCTTATTCAATGGTTTTTTTACTTCATAGTATATTTTGTGTAAATTCTTTTTAGAAGTTTAATTTTAAGTTTGTACCTAATGATACTTTTTTTAGAGGCAATTTTTAATTTTCTAAACACTCTAAGCTCAAGAAAAATCAATTGGCTAAAAGTTATGTCAATGAAAGCTGTTACAACATCCATAAAGAATAGATTATTTTTTTGATGGTCAAGAGCATACATGTTTAAAATACTCAAATTTAAGATGAACTCTTGTATGACTATATTGGAACATGAGTTAAAGTACTATTAAATAAATATTTAATAGGAAATTACCTGTTACTTTGATCACTTTTAGAAAAAAACTAAGTGTGTATTAATACTTGAATTAAATTAAATCATTAACATCTAAAAAGTACATACAGGCAGAGACAGTCTATGCTGGCAGGAAATCTGGACTTTCCCTGGTATACCTTAGCTAGCAGTGAGCTATTCATTCAAATAATAACTATATTTATTCCTGTTAATAGCTAAAAAATATATTGAATAATATCGATGTTTCAATATGTCACTGTTAAAAATTAAAAACAGTTTAACTGTTTCTAAATAAATAGTTGATCAATTATTTAAAAAGAAGATTCATGGTCATTGTTGACAGTTTTTACTTTTGTCATATTTTGATGATGGATCACACCATAATTATTGATAATTTATGTAATTGAAATAAACTTTATAGCCCCACGGTTATTTGCACCAAATTTCAATATTAAATCCATTTGCTTTAAACTGACAACTCAACTGGCAGTATTTCATATAAATTCTGAGGATTTAGTGTTATTCATAATAATAGTAGATGCATTGTAATAATTAGTTGTGGCCTGTAATTATATAATATTTTTATTTTTAATATTGAGACATTGTACAATCTGTAAATTAATCGTTTACAATAAGAACAAGTGATTTAAGAATTTTAGAAAAGAACTATATAATTAAATTTAAAAAAAAAAATATTTATATAAAATATAGTAATAGTAACACCTATTATCCTTATTAAAAATTTAAAAATATAATCTAAAATACCCTCTCATGTACTCATGTACCCTCATTTAATTCTGTTAATTTTGATATTAGAGTAAATTAACCTATTAGAAAAATGTAAATGTATGACTTTTATCTAGGGCCCCTGGGTCTACTTGTTTTATTTTAATTTTAAAGTGAATTACCTACATTTTAAAATTATAAATCTATATCTATACTACTATATAAAATGAAGTCGGTTTTTTGTTCGGGATAAACTCCAAAACTACTTATTCAATCGTCGTGCAGTTTTTTTTTTAAATTAAACAGGACATCACAGAGAAGGTTTTAGGAATAAATTTAGTCTGATAAAGTTAATAAATAATTATTATATATTAATTATAATAAACCGATAAATTGTATACCTATACCTTTTTTAGTAAGAAATAGTCACTGGCTGAAAATAAATAACAATCAAACTCGACAACCACAGGTTAGTATCGACGTGGAATAATAAACAATTATTATAATTATTTAGTTTAATAAAAAAAAAACAATGAATTTTATCTAAGTATCTATTATTAGTATTTATTATCAATTATGTTACATTAGTTATCGGTAAAAAATAACTAATACAATTTTTACAAATTGCTTGCTAAGATGGTTGAGTTGCACTTATAACTGCTCATCAGCGTATCCACAGTCAAAGTAAAAAAAAAAATAAAAATAAAAAATATTATTCATATAGATTATTTGCCTAGCTTGAGGTATGATAATAATATTAAAATAAGCCTCATTATATATTAGGCATTTTCAACGGGCAACAAATTGCACGGGATAAGCTAGTATTTTATTTTATTTAAAATGCCCATAACTTGCTATAACATTAAAATAGTAAAAATCCCTGTGTGGCCCTAGAAAATTGTCTTATCTTTAAAATTTGATAATAGTTAAATTGTTTATTTTTATTATTGTTCACAGACAATTACTGCTGTAGTAGTAGTTTCAATTTTTATGTAATAGGTCACTACTGCTATGGTAGTAACTTAGAAAACCAATGAAATCATGCATTACTGCTCATGAAGTAATATTTTCATTGGTATTAAATGAAACTAGAAATGTGGCTGACTTGTTATGTTCACTCATATGTTTGAGCACAAATAAATATACAATTCTATTTTTATACTTATCTTTTTTGGTATTTTCATTAATTTGAGTGATTTTTTAAGGTTGGTACATGAATAATATAAAAAGTGAAGTTTCAGTGAGAATTACCAAATTTTCACAAAGCATAGGACAGAACTTAAACTGTGTCATAGAGTTTAAAATTTTTTTGATAGCACTAACCAATAATGTTTCACAATCAAACATGAAAAAAAAACTAATGTCCTCAAATTAATAACTTTTATTGTATTTATGTTATCCAGATAATAAAAATGCTATGATACAGATAACGTTTTTCCCTTTGTATTGTGGAATTTTGGGTGATTCTACTGTAAATACAGAAGAAGTATGTCCCAGTAATAGTTTTTATTGTGTTGTACATTTGTAAGACAGACAACACACATAGGTGTTCCTTCCTCTTAATATTATAAGAATAAATTATTCTGAAAGTAAAATTACAAGGCCTTCATAAGTAAGTAAGTAGTAAAGTATTGATTTATTTTTTTATTAAGATTTGAGTTTTGTGTAAATGTTTTTATTTAAAAAATTAAAATTTACTTAAAAAACCTAACCTAACCTAATACTTAAAAAGGTGAACATTATTTGTATGTACATTGCTATAAAAACAACTATCAGTATTTTTTAATAACTGTCAATACAATTAGGCTGTTTTATAATGATTATGAATGGGTAATTATAGATTATATACTTTGACATTTCATTATTTAGAAAATGATTAAGATAGTTTAATTTCTGTTACTAGTAAATATTTAAATGAAAGAATGAATAGTAATATATGTTACGGGGAATGTGTACAAAGTTCTTGTTCTCAAAATGTAAACTGTAAATAAAAAGTTATTTTTTGTGCAATATTTTTTTTTTTAATGTATTATTACTAGGTTATAATTATAATATAATTTTGATAACAAAAAAAAAAAATGAATTAATATATTATTAATTATGATTTTATTTATAACCTAATTGTTATAATTTTAATATTTTAAAACTTAGAATTAAGTTTATTATATTAAAGATTTTAAAACAATAATAATAATCATTATATACCTAATATTGATGGCACAATGCCATGCAAAAGAAATAAATAATTACCTATTTATACTGTATTATTACTTAGTATTTGTACTTGATTTACTAGAATGACTCTTAGAATTGCAGCCTGTCCTTTTTGAAACACACTGTATAAACTTTATATTATTTTTATTATCCTACAATTTAAGAATTATTATATATCCATATGGCCATATCGGGTTGATAAAAAAGTAGAAAAGCAGACAGACTTTGGAATTCTAAATGCCATTCTAGTGGATCGTGAAAAAATAAATAAGTATTAATAATCTTAATATAAAATATAATATTAACTTATTTATTTATTTTGTTTGGCATTGTGCTAACAATACTAGGTAAATAATTATTATCATTACTATATTGTGTTTAAATATCCATAATACCTATAATAAAATGAATTATCATTGGTTTAAAATATTCAGAATATAATAAATAGATAAAAACTGTATTCTATTTGATTAATTATTAATTATTTTTTTGGTTCTTTCCATTAATATTATATAATTATAAGATACAAATAATAAATCTTATAAAAAATATTGCACAAAACATGATTTGTCTGTAATCGAGATTCATATTGCCAAACTTGGAATAATAAATACACTGTAACATATACATGTATAATACAATTGTTTTAATACTTGATGTTAAATATTTTACTGTAGTGGACCTATTTAGAAGTCAATAGTAATGAAGGTACTTATAGTGTTGTTAACTATAGTATAAATACTGGTTTATACAACTAAAATAACTTGGTTAATTAATTTATGAGCTATTATAATTTGTAGTGTTAAGAATATAAAACTAACTCAATATATTTATTTTGAGTATGATAATGATATTATTATTATATTATTTTCATGATATTTATTTTGATAATGCTATAGATAACTGTCTATAATACAAGGTTATTTAAAATAATTCATCCTATTTCAATTGCTTGTTTATTTTTTTGAGTTTTTAGGTTTACAGTATTATATGATACATTAAATAAAATAATAATATGTTTAATTTATTTGATGGTACCTATGTACCTATGTTCTATGTGGCTTCCATTGGTCATACAAACAACATCTAGTTGGAACTCAAATTCATTCCATGCATATCGGTGTGATTGACTATTCATTTTTTAGTTCCTCTAATTGTCTAGATGTTGTTGGTGTGAATAATTTTACCTATTAAAGTTTAAAAAATCATCAATTTTATAGTTTAATTAGTGGTTTTTTGGTTTGGAGCTAGTAATTTGCCTAAAATATACATAGGTGTGTGCAGACCTGAATTTCGGGGTGCCTACTATATTTTTGAGCCCTTTTCTTAATTTAGGCCTTCTCTTAAGAAGGCATGTAGGTAATACATATTTTAATAAATAATAATATGCAAATAAACATTACTTACATTTTTTCTTTTAACATTCTAATACAACAGTTATAAATTTGTAATAACATGTGTCTATTACTTAAATTATTTAACTCATTAATAGTTAAAGCTATTTCAACATTGGAGGCTATTTCTTGTTCCGCGAAAAGTAAAATTAATGATTCCAAACGGTCTTGAGACATGGTACTTCATAATTTACTTTTTACAAAATTTAATTTTGAAAATACCTATTTACATGAACAACTAGTAACGCTTACAATGCTACATTAGTAGTATTTTTAAAAAAACAACTAAAAGTATTATATCTATTGGAGTCTTTTAATCAATCCAGCCAAAAAAACACAGACCTCTCAGTAGTTCCTTTAGGAATATTGTTGTCTACTGAGTTCTTGAGAAGTTTGATTTCAGCAATCAAAGTGTCTGATGAAATTTTCTCAAACTTTTCCAAAATGGCAGTTATTTCAGTAGTTATATTTAAATTTAGAATTTTTTCAACAGCATTTATAAGGCCAATTGTATCTTGCTTAGGATTCAATGTCAGAGAGGGGGGTGCCTGAAAGTACTACAGGAGTTACATCAATATAAAATAATGTATAATTTACTGCCATATAATATTAAACAATACAATAATGTATACTTACTACTAAATATTATATTATCTATGTTTATTTGTGAATCTATAAATCATAAGAATAGTGGACTAGATAAAACATAGATGAATAAAAAATCTATAAAATATAAAAAACATACAAAGTATTGTTGGTAGTTGGTACTGTTAGATACAATTATGTATTTACCTTTTTATAAATGTTTTATTATATTTATATTTAATAGCTTCTATCCCTTTATATCAGCCTTGTCTAGATTGTTTCAATAACTAAATTGG
This sequence comes from Myzus persicae, assembly GCF_001856785.1. Taxonomy (NCBI): domain Eukaryota; kingdom Metazoa; phylum Arthropoda; class Insecta; order Hemiptera; family Aphididae; genus Myzus; species Myzus persicae. Next base: position 35,090 of record NW_019103960.1, read on the forward strand.
TATAATATTCATTAAATTTAGTTTTTAAAAATATCTGATATATACAGTGTGTAATCGGTTGTTGGAAACACTCTATAACTTTACAAATATTAAATATTTTTGAATTCTGTTTGTTTGTGGTGCTTAATAAAGTTTGTTATAACTTATTAAAGTAATTAAACAATTTTTATGTTACTTCATTTCGCGCATGCGCATAACAACTTTTTTTTTTAATTGGCAACCCCACTATTTTTTGACTAACTATTTTTACTCTTATTTTTTTTATGAATTTTAATGGTTAAACCAACTTCCTATGCTAAAAAATAGCCAAGTTATGGATATTTCATTGATTGATATTATTTTTTTGACATTTTTGAATTATTCATCAATTTTATGGTAAATAAAATAAAATAAAATTTAGCACATCATGATATCTTCTAGTGATATTTTTAGTACCTACTTTTGGGAGGATCCTCTTCCCCTATAGCAACTAATTTTTTTAAGTTCATCTTCTTAGGCGATTTTAAAAAAAAAAAAACAATGTTAATAAATTTTATTTTTTTTAGTTCAAAATTACATTTATTCATCATCTTATAAATTGTTCAAACTGCTCTCCATTATAATTTAAACATGCTTCTGTCCTCCGTAGAAATTCTTTATTTGTTGCAGATGAAATTTGCCTTTCAGTAAGTTGGTTACATACCACAATTATTTTTTGTTTCAAATCAATAAGATTAGTAGGTGGGTTCGCATAGACGACAGTTTTTAGATGTCCCAACAAAAAGTAATCAAGTGGTGTAAGATCTGGGGATCGAGGTGGCCATTTTATTATACCATTAGTTCCTATCCAACGATTTTCAAAATGTTCATTTAAATAATTCTTCACGACGATTACATTATGTGCTGGGGCTCCATCTTGTTGCAAAATCAAATTGTTTCTTGTTGCAAGAGGAATGTCGTCTAGTATGATCGGTAGCTCATTAATTAGAAATTCTAAATACCGTCTTCCATTTAATGTTCCGTCGTAGAAATAAGGTCCCAACAATTACCTAGACAAATAGTTGACAATTTTGGTGCTTATACAAATTTACTTATTGATAATAAAATTTAAGTTAATTGTCCAGGCTTTTTATTAAGTATCTATTATGACTTATGAACCAAGAAACTTGTTATGCCGGATTTAAAGTTTACACCCATTAACACATTTTTATTTATTTCAATAAGTAAAAAAATAAATAGTTTATTATAATTTTGACAATGTGTCTAGAGGTTCTAAAACTGTGTGTTGCATTAAAATTTTAAATATTTCTATATATTTTATATAATATCAAATATTTAATAGGAAAAGTCCTGAGAAAAACCAAGTTACTTTTTTCCAAAATAGCCATTTTGATATCAAATTATTTGTATTGAAGCATTGTATCTCAGAGGTCAAACAAGTCATAAAAAAAGAAATGATATATTTTATGCATAAATATGAAAATAAAAAATGTATATTTTATTCAAATAATATTTAATATAATACAGTATTTTCTGTGTAACTATATTGTACATAGTTGTTTGAATTTAATTTTATCGTTGATAAACATTTATTATACATTTACAAGTATACCTGAGACGTGTCACCATGACGCTTATAGACTAAAAGTTCTTCAATGAAACAAAAAAAAGTTATAAGTATGTTACATTTTCCAAAATAAGTCTTATAATGAAAAGTCTAGGAATATTTGGTCTAGTTAATGTTGACTAAATACAAAATTTAGGTACACATTAAAATAGTGCCAGATAGACAAAAATAACAATAGATTCTAACAAATATTTAAAAATTTGTGTACTGTTAATTTTCATTATAAATTAGTGTAAATAGATAGATTTAATTTCTATTAAAATATATATTTATTTGTTTATAGGAAAGGTCGAAAAGCCAAAGACAAGGAATCATTATGTAATGATGATAACAAATTGTATTTGGAAGAAGCTGTATTAGAAAAAAAGTTACCTGATATTGATCTTAGGATTTTAGTTGAAATGCCAAATGGAATAGATTTTAATGAGTGGCTCGCTTCTCATAGTAAGTAGTTATATTTTTTTGCCAACTCATGTTTCTTATTTGTATTACTATTTTTATTCATCCTAGCAATTTCAATTTTTGACAACACCAACTTGATTTATGGAACTGTGTCAGAATTCTGTACTATTTCGGGATGTCCTGATATGGTTGGACCAAGTTATAGGTATTTCATGAACTATAAATTAAAAAATAATTTGTAATTCTATTACTGATATTAATAATCTTTTTTGATATAATAATTAAGTAGATTATTTAAACAAAAATACTATTGATTATAACAAAAAAAATTACATGTAATGCTTTTCAGCTAAAATTATACTTTATTATAAGTTATTACTGTTTAATTTATTGCATTTTAAAATTTTGTTTTATTAGAACCTATTTGTGGTTTGATGAAAAAGGTAAAAAATCTCGAGTTGCTGCTCCATTATACATTGACTATGTTATGACGTTTGTTCAAAAAACTATTAATGATGAGACCATATTTCCAACTAAATATGGTACATAATATACTTTTAACAATTATTTAATAATATATTATTTAGATTTATAATGCATAATTATGTTTATTGTTTCAGCTAATGAATTTCCAGTCGGCTTGGAGATAGTGGTAAAAAAAATTTTAAGATTGTTATTTCACGTAATAGCACATCTTTATCATAGTCACTTTCGCGAGTTAGTACTTCTAAATTTGCATACACATTTAAATTGTGTGTTTGCTCATCTGTCAGTATTTAACCACCGTTATCAATTAATTGAGCTACGTGAAACTGAAATCCTACAAGATCTAGTTGTAGCTCTAAAAATTTTAGGCGATGATGAAGAAGTAGCTACTGAAGTCAACGAATCTATTGATGAATATAAGGATGTTATCAACAAAGAACCAACTATGTCTTTTGCAGATCAGCCCATTAACATGTTCCCTAATCCTTCTCCTATTAATACACAGACTTTAGCTACTCAAATTGATAATTTCTAGTCTAGTAAATAAAATATTATAATGCATTAAGTATATTTATATAGGTACTACAAGTTTATTGCATATGTTACATATGTATAATTATTCTGTACATAGAATTTCTTGTTAAATAATTTAGAAAATACCAGTTGGCAGACAATAAACTAATATCAAAGCTTTTAAATCAACTTTATTATACTAAAATACCAATCTACTAAAATATATTTATCTTTAAAATGAATAATACATTTTTAATAACTAAAAATGTTAAATACTAATTTCTCACAATAATTCATAAATTTTGTTTGGTCGGATTCAAATAGATTTAATCATTGAATCCATTGGTACATATATTTAAATTTTATCTTTCATGTTTAAAATAATTAAAAGTTATACTATATAAGAATTTTATTTTATAAATATTGTTTGCCACTATTCCTAAAATTGTTTTTAAGTATTTAGGAAATATTATCCAAATTACTAATTCACAGGTTTGCATTGTTAACTAACTAAAATATTACTCGAACATCTCAATTAAAGTTATTTGAAATCCTTTCTATTTTGAACTGTATAAATTATTATTCTTGTGCACTGTTATTTAAATTTATATAAAAATGTTTAAACAACTTATTTCAGCTCAAATATTTATATTTTCAGATCTATACAATTGTAATATGATTTTTGAATATATGTTATACGTATTATTATATTTTTAATTATGTACAGTCCACTCTGGACAGTTTGTGAACATTTATAATTTTTATCTTGTCTATCTTTTGTGATGTATTTAAATAATGTGATAGTGAAAATATGCCCTTTTAAAAACATTATTCATTTTTGGGAATTGTACTTATCTGTAATTATTGTTTTAATTACCTATTTCAAAACCATAAATTATAAAATTGTCAAACCACATGTGCGTATTATGACAATAACACATGTGATGCTAATTAAATACTCAAAGCATAGAAATATAATTTTTTTAACTTCATGTTTTTGGTTGCTTTTAGAAATAAAAAAATTCAAAATTATTTAATAGGCTTGGTCAGATAAAAAATTTCCAAAATATGTTTTTGATATTGTTGTTTATGATGGCAAATTATGCAACCGTCCAATTTTTTCCTTTTAATATTTTTTTTTTTTAGTAAACTTTATGGGACTATGTTATATTATTATTAATTTTGTTGTTTTTCTTTTTATTATAAAACCATAAAGTAAACTTTGTTATTGATGTTATTTCACGTGAAACCCCCATTATACTACCTTTTTACCACACTGAGAAACTTAATATGTTATCAGGTTGTTTTATTGTATTTTTAACCAAAAACAAATTGCACTTTTGTTGATACAACATTTAAGTTACCTACCTAATTTATTTAATTGTCATTAACCTTATTTCTTAGAATCCTAAAGAAAATTGGTATGTCAAATGTTATACTATGTTAATAAGACGATTGTGAGTTTTTTTTTTAGATTACCTTTTTATTGCTATTTATTATTAGTTGTTATAATTTTATTTAGTAATTTATTCTATATACAAAAATAATATTTTGTGAGTAGTTTATATATGTATCACTTACTGTTTTGGGTGAAAAGTTTATGTTATGTGTTATAAAGATAAAATATATTTTTGTATAAAAATATTAAAAAAACAAAAAAAAAAATAATATACAAATAGGTATACATAAATATTCATACTATATTATTTTAATTATTATAAGGCTGAGTGAATGAATTAAGTGTTTATGAAATGTTGGTTTAATTAAATATAATATTATGTTCGAGAGCACTATTATATTGTATGTTATTGAATGCTTTATTAGATTATCTTAATATCTGTGTATGTTGATCTATTGACGCAGACCTCATACTCATAGACCAGCCCTATGAATTCAAATTGAATCCATGATAGAGGGCACTGATGGTATTCTAAACTATTAAACTATAGTAAAAATTTGAAAATATATATTTAACTACAGCATCAGCCATTTAATCGGGCCCTCTATCTTGGCTCAAGACGCCTAATGTTAGTAATATCGGCAGAGCTGGTCTATGAGTATAATGTCTATGACTATTGGATCCCTTTTTTGTTTTTGCTTACTTTAGTAGGACAAATCTAAATTATAAGACATTTGGTACATAACTACCCATTAGTTACTAATAATTTGTTTACCTAATTAAAATATATTTTACTGAAGGTTTCTAATAGATGTATTTAAAGCAAACTTGAGTTGGTATAACTAGTGAGTTCCTTTTTTAAGTATCTTGATAGATCTTATATATTAATGTTCAAGGTGGAAAAAAAATTATGTATTTATTTTAGAATTAAGCGAAATTAAAACAGTGTTGTAATATTAAGGATAGTAATTTGTTAACTATGTTATACTTGTTGTTTAAATTTAAAATATATATGTAACAAATATGATTTAAAATACCTGTATTCTCTTGTCGACTGTTCTGTGTAATATGATAAATGTTTATTGAAGAATATAATTTTTCTTATTGTTTCATTGAAACTGTGTGATGATATGATCCCTTAAAAACTGTAACTGATCAACACTATTTTTGTTAATTTCTAACATTTACTTAATTTTATTTAATGGTCTACATTCTTAGTTTCAATCAAGTCTCTAAATAGTTATCTTTTTTAAGAATTCTTTAATAGATTATATTTATATCAAACTAAATTTCTAATTATTAATTGTTCAAATGTATATCATAATTCATAAGAAAAGAAATCAATATTTCTGTTGTTACTATTGTTGGTAGGTACAAAATAAATTACATTTCCAATTTTTTTTACCAAATATTTAAGGAGGAAGAGTTAAGCCAACAATTTGAATCTAAAAATGGTCCCGACCGCAGTCTAATTACAGAGTAAGTTATGGATCAATGGTTTTGAAAATGGTGCTGTCATTTAAAGAAATATCACGCTTCTTGTACATTGGTTCTTACCAAAAGTGTTTTATAAATATGTAGGTAATTATTTTCTTTTAGTTATAAAAATTCAAAATGGTAAATTAGGAAAAACCATTATTTGTGTAGCTAAAAAAATAATAACATATTTAAAAAAACAGTTATGGTATGATTGAATGTACAAAAAGTGTAAAAGAGACATTTCTTTAAAATCACATCATTTTCAAAAATTGACCCATAACCTACACCGTAATTAAACTGCAGTCAGGATCATTTTTTTTATTAAAATTGTCAACCTGACCTTATCCCTTAAGCAAAATAGGTCAGCATTGAAACTTATATATGTGTAGTGAATAATGATTTTATTACAGTGGTTCATATTAAGTGGCCTGTCGAGTAAGTACCCGAGGACCAATAATCAAATCCCGCCTTTAGTACCTGTCTTCAGCATAGACTATCAAATTATTATAGGCATTAAGAAAATTAATTCAATTTTGAATAAATATTTTGTTTCTACTTAGGTCTGTATCAAGAGATACTGGACAATATAAGGCACAGTGCATTTATGGCCTACAACTAACGTATGCAGGTGTCTGGATCAAGAAAAGAAAAGTATACTAAAATTGGAAATTATGATAACTGTTTTTATGGCCTATATTCGATAACATTTCACGTTTTATTAATCTGAACTCTTAAGTAAACACCGATGTTTTTAAATTTAATGTAATATTATGTAGTTACTACCTACTACCTATTTATAATGTATTACTACAATAATTATGTACCTACCTACGCAATTCAGTTATCTCGCAGGTTAAAATGAACACTACTCAATCTAAAAGACGTGCGGTTAAGTTGTTAGCGTTAAAACATAATTTGTTATCGATTGGGCCAATAACTATTAAAGTACTCCCGTATGGGTTTAGAACATTTATTTTCAAAAAATCGTTTGACAAACAATGAAATACGTTATTACTTATTGCTTAACTACGTATTTAGTATCCAAATGTGGAAAAATAGCACGTACAAAAAATACGAAATACTTAGGTATCTATCTAATTGGCTAGGAATAACAAATAATACTTTTAAATAATATCTGTTAATAATGTAATATAGATAGGTAAACGTTTAAAATACTTAAATTGTTTATACCCACCTACCCGAATTCGCTCAGATATTAAATTATCTATTTATAAATAATCTACACTGCTTTATATAAATACCTGAGTACCTACGTATTGTTCTGTTGTTGGTAATTGTATTATTGAGTGTTCAACACATTAAACTTATTAAAAAATGTACAGGATGATCCAATAAGTATGCTCACCCCTTTCTTTTCTTTAATAATGAAGTTTTTCAAAATCTGATTTCTGGAATCTTTAATTATACTCAAAGACCATATTTTCATATTCTTGAGATTTTTTGTAGGTACCATTTAAAGAGTGTCCTGTGGCGTAACAAACTTTTGTTTTTCAGATGGGAATTTTTTTACTGTAAATTATTTAGCGGATAATTTTTTTGAGAAAAAATACAATTAAAATGATTAAAATGTTAACTTGAAAAATATAAATTATGTACTAAACAAAATATTGTATGGTTAAAGAAGGATATAGTATAGTCCTTGGAGTAAAGGGTAAATGATATTTGTTTGTTGGGCGGAGAATACATTTTGAATAGCCTCAGTACCTATTGAAAACGAATTTAAGGAAAAAAGTCTCTTATTAACTAACACTAAACATTCAATGATTATCCTCTAATTATTCATTTTATCACAATGTATTGCCTTAGGTACTTATAATGAGTTTAATGTAATTATATTTTTGTACTTAAATACGAGTACCACATTTATTTTAATATTAGTAAACATGAAATATCACAAATATATTTTTTTAATTTCATGTAATAATAATAGGTAAGTACACTAAACATTGTTTTTTATTAGATAATTATATTTACGTAATTGCAATATAATATTCAAGATAAAGTAAAATGTAAGTCACACGTGGGGATACGGGATGGGAGTTTTGAAACAACTGTGTATTGGTGTCTATAGGTGATTTCGCCATTTCGGGTCTTTTTCCGGGACTTTTTTTTTAATACCTACCATTAAAACCCGGATTGGACTAACTCTAAAATATATACCGGCCTCATTATATTGTACCGGTAATAGCGCGGCAACCAAGATTTTGTCAGGGGGGGGCTCCAAAAATAATTATTATTTTAACATAGCAGTTTATTAAATATTAAATTTATTATATTTCAAAATTCATATAAAATGTAATGTAAATATTTATGGTACCTACCTACATAAACATAACAACATTTCACCTACATGGCTACATGTGAACTCTAAATGCTTATTAACAAAAATTGTGCATATGTATCTTTAATAATTATAAACTGCTATAGCATCAATTTTTGGGGTAGTAAACAAGTTCCAATTTTCGAATTCAGCAATTTTTCTGATAGGAAAGTAAATCTAGCTGGTTCATTCAAGGGGTTAAGATTGAAAATTCCCAGTAGTTTTCAAAAGTGAGAAAAACAAAAAAAAAAGGAGAAAAAATTGGTATATTTACTCAAAACCAATTTTGAAAAAAAACAAAAGCTAAGAATCTTAGATACTTTAAAATTTCACCAAGTACTATCATGATCATTTTCTATACATATCATTATAACATGTTAAAACATTTTGACCATTAATTAGCTATTTATAGTCTGACAATTTTTCGTTTTTTTAATAAAGTTTTATTTTAAATTATTGTCGATGAATAATTATTCGCTAGGTAAAAACTTTCAAAATTTAATACAAGGTTCCTCATAATAGTTGTTGTTTTGATAGCAAACGGGACCTCTTCTTACGCAGTTTAAAATTATAATGGTCAATTGAGCTTAATCGGTTTAATCTAATATATATTGATAATAAAACCCGTCAGAATTAAATCAAATTTATCATGTGTACTTGAATAAAAAATAACACATCGACTAACATCTAGGTATATTATATTGTATATAGGTTTATTATTTAATTTATTAAGCCTTGTCTTTTGTTGTCATCTTAATACTTTAAAAGTCTAAACTTATTAGATACTATAGTGTAGGTACTACTATATTACTAATACACTTATACACCTATTATTAAATTTAGTAAATTGTGTAGTTATTGATATGCCCCTGTACTCTGTGGGCTGTATAGTAGATACATATAGTTGGACAATTAAAGAATATAGTAGATTGAGCATTTTTATTTACAACAAAATTAGTTGTCTACCAAAATTGTTTTATAAATATAATGATATATTTACCTGAGCAATTAATACTTATGTCTTATTGTGATAATAACAGTTATAATTTTTTCAATTGTTTTAAAAGTTGATATGATGAGTTACAGGTGGTGGGAACTGGGAATATATTGAAGTACTCAAGTACGCAAGGCTTTATGGTTTAAATGTCATCGGTATTTTATAATTATTCTAGGTAGGTTTATAAAATATCGTTATAATATTACTAAAGATATTGCATTTTATGTAAGTTTAATTACATTTTGTATTGAACCTGGCCACTTGGGTACTAAACATTTATGAATCAATATAATATAGGTACCTACACCATACAGTAACCATATCTACGCAGTACGCGAGTTTAAAAACTATAAATACCTGTACAAATAATAATATATAATAATATAAATAATACAATAATCATTTATCATTAATTATAATATAATGTTATACTTAGGTATACCTACCTATGTATAGAAAGACGTTTACAGTTGAATATTACTTAACCAATATTATGTCCAAATTGACAATACAAATTACACGTCCTATCAAAGTGTGGGGAAAACATGTCCAAATAACCCTAAATTATAAAAGAGTAGGTGCCTATCTATAAACAATACATCAATGACAATGCCTATAACTGTATAACTAGTATGTCAATAATAAATTATGCATATAACATGTATTATCAGCACGTATAGCTTATTTAATATTACTTATTACTTATTTATATTTATGTACCTACTATTTTACTCAGCACGTATGTTTACCCAAATAAGAGCACCAGCAGAGCCGTCCTTAAGATTTTCAAGGCTTAGGGGCCAGGGTAAAAATAATTGCCTGATGTGAAAATAACTGAAAAGCTTAACAAAAAATTTCAATTTACAAGTGTCTTTAAAATACCTATCAACTTTTTTTCTATATATAAACTATTGATTCAAAATTAACGAACTTAATAATGAAAAATAATGTCATAGAATTACACAAAACAAAGTCAACAAATGGTTAAATGTATCATCTACTCTATGTATCACTGCATCATATTATATTTAAAGGGCATTGTCTTACCTATTAGTTAATATACCTAAGTAAATATATCATTTTATACCTACGTCATTTATTTTTAAAAAATATATAATACTAGGTATATATATATAGAGCATAAATAATTATTTAAGTATTTCTACAAGTTTATAGTACAACGTAGAAAACTTAATACATACAAAAAAAATAAATTTCTTAAAAAAATTTAAAAAATCACCACTAAAACAAATTTCTTCCTAGAATAGTATTGTTGAATAAAAATAAAATCATTTTATCTACTATAGGTATTGATTTTATTTAAGCTCCTATAACGTTAAGTGTATATTTACGTCATATATATGAAGAATTTAGACTTACCTAAGGTATTTAACGAATGTTTACTGATTATACTTAACTAAAATAAGTAAATTGGTATGTAGGTACCTACCTAATCTGTGATATATTGGCTATTGGACAATTGGGAAGAATGCGGAAGTAGATACGGCGTAAACTCACTTCTAGTTTTAGCGTACGTATGCTCACTAATTTTACAATGATGACCGTTGGAATATTTTGTGACGTAAACAAAATATTCTATAACTATTAACTAGGTACTTGAAATTTTCAATTCTCAGATAGTAGTGATAGTACTGAAAAGATATCAAGTGATTATCAAAAAATATTTTGAGAACCAAAGACAAAACCACTAACAGAAATAACCGATATTACGTATATTAGTATGTTCAAATATTTTTAATTTGTTATTCATATGTAATGTAACTTTTTTTTATTATTGATCTAAAACTTCTGCATCTATAAGGTCGTTGGTTTTTTCAAATTGTTGTACATAGCTTATAATATATAACATAAGATTACATTATTTTTTAGATTTGAGTAGAGCGATTATTGATTTTATTGACATTTATTTTATAATGATGTGTTTTTTTTCAATCCGAAAATTCTTCCTAGTATTGATAATGCTTCAACTTTCAACGTCGGCATCTTTTCTGATAGAAAAGTGAACCTAGTTGGTTGTTTCGAAAAGTAAAATTTGAAAATTCACAGAAATTTTCAAAGACGTCGGTAAAACAAACATTAAGGAAACGACTGCGAATTATTTTAAAATGCATTAAAAATTTTCTTTTTATACCAAGATTTAGATTTTAAAATGTAGTACATAATTCCTTATAAGTTTTTCTAACTTAAACAAAAAACAATTTACCGGACAACAATTAAATTAAATTTGATAAGGGTGTGAAGTTTTTCAACATCGGATTCACCCCATAAATCAACGAATTATCATCAAACGACTTTTTTATTTTGTTGCAATCCAAAAACGAATAACCTTAGATAAGTACTTGAAATTTTCGCCAAATATTTATTTTATCATTTTCGATACATGATAAAATGTTCAAATTATTTCGATTCTTTTTAGTTATTTATAGACATTTTAAATTTTAGTTTTTTCTTCATAAATGTTAATAACAAATTGTTCATAGAGTAAAACATTTTTGAGAATTTAATACAAGGTCCCTTATAAGTTTTTACACTAAAAATTTGAAAATATTAAAGATAAATAGCCACAATTTTTTTTAAAAAAACATTTTAAGTTCAAATTTTAACAAAATTTACAAACTATTAAATAATTAAGAATGTATAAAATATTCAATTGAGGATTGAAAGTTTAAGACAAGGTAATCAAACTCATAAGTTGTTCATACTGTAACCAAAAAATTTAAAACAATGGTCATAATTAGCATTGAGCAGTGTCGGCCTGGTTCCTAAAGAGCCCCGGATGCATTTCTCCAGAAGAGCCCCCAAAAATGTTATTTCATAAAATGATAAGTAAGTGCTTATAAGTAGTGCAAAATGTTATTATTTTTTAAAGGTAACTATTTTAATATAAACAAACAATTAAGTTAAGAATTAAGAGTAGGTAATTATTTATTATTCTAAAAAATTATATAAATAATTACCTATAATATTATACAACTTAATATTTTTTAACGCGATTGAGATTGTGTAATTGATTTTCTTAGTTAAAAAGTATTTTAGTATAGTTTTCTAAATTTTTAAGAGCTGTTTCGTGTATATTCCACGTAGAGGGTGGAAAACGCGGGGGTGTATTTCGAAATGTGGTTTTTTACTGTGAAATTCCTATGGGTCTATTTAATCCCGAAATATAAGCTTGATCAAAATAGTTCACTAGTTTTCTAGCCTCTTCTGCCATAATACTTCAAATATAATTCAGTCCAGTTGGAACGTCATCAACAGGTAAAAAAGTTAGAGCATGTATAACTAATTATAGATATATGTTTAACTTGCTCTTTTTTGATTCGCTTTTTTTTCATATGCTTTTTTATCCAAACACCGGGTGAGTTAAGCCCACCCAAGCCTCCCCCTCTAACTGCGCCTATGGTGACCTCTCTAGACACCTATACTGAGCATCAGAGCTGTACCTACTTGCTCACCCTTTTTTAAAAAAACCATGATTGTTCTGCTATAAAATAATCACTGCGAATAAACGAAAATTAAGAGTTTAAATTAACTTGACTGTTATAATATCACAAAATACCTATACATCAGTGTATTGTAAACTTAGACATATTATAATATTATAGATACCTATCTTTAAATGTTTATGAAAGCAAATAGTTAAGTTATCACCTAATATATTATATAGAAATAAAGTTATGTGTATTGTGTAATTTTATATAATAATATACAATTAGAATTGCCGGAATAAAATTTAAAAAATGCAGTGGGTCACATAATAAACTAATGAACAGACAACTTGGGTACTTAGGTCTTGGTTTCTTATAACCAAATAATATTTTAGTCTCCTATGGTGGTAGGCATAATATCGAAATTAGAAATAAGCCGTAGATGCCTACAACTTCTGTATGATGTATTATAAGTACCTACTACATATTATACCGAATTGTGTTTCTTAAAATGATAATGGTTTAGTTTATCAGTTTTGCAATACTTTTAAAGTTCTAGTGGTTTGAGTTAAATTAATGTCAACTATAGTTTTTTTATTTGTTTATTTTAAGAGGTGTTGCAACTTAAATAATTGAACTCGATTGTTATAACAGCTACTCATATAACTTTAAATTAAGTTTCGATAAACTTAAAAATTAAAAAACTGCGTACAGTTGAACGAACAGTTAGATATTGCCAAGATGTCATTAATAGCTATTTAGTTACATATTTTAATAATAATATGACGCATGGCGTGTGCCACATAAATTCAAAATGTCGTTGCCTCCGCAAAATGGATACCATCGACTAGTCTGATGAAAAACAACCGATCTCATACAATTGATGACTATATTTATGATAAGCATACCATGGAGTTGGAAATAGTTGAAAATAGTTTATATGAATTTAATTTTTGTCAGTTTGCTCTTTACAAGTGAATAAAGTCTAATTTAAATTATATATTTTACATAATATATTAAATGACAACATAAATGTTCACTAAATACCTATACTATAAAATAATTTATAGTTGAAATTGCAATAACAGTCTTTATTCTTCATAGATTATTCATAGTAGGTATTTTTACTAGGGTAGTGTTAGAAGATCAAGGAAAATCGTTTCAATGCATATATTGTAGCCTGTAGGTGTAATGAATATCTTCTATTCTGATGTTTTTGGACCATAAAGGTATACAAATTTAAAAATGAGCTGATCAAATACTGGGCAATAATTTATGATGTTGTCAATTTAACATTATAGTTATGAAAATCGTTATTTCATTACTACAAATTGCAATGGTGCCTAATAATTAATAAATAAATAATAATAATAATAATGTCCTTACAGAAAAATTATAAAAATTATAAAAAAAACTTCACAGTACATTTAAAATTTTAACTTAGAAGTTAGAACTATTTTGGCTTAAAAATGTACAAGAAAATCTTGAGCAAATATTATAAAAATCTAAATTGAAAAAGTTTGAAATAAATCAATATCACTCGATTCGAATGATGCGTTTGAGCATTTACTCAGAACATAAGTACAATATATTTTGTGATGGTTGAAACTTTATTGCAATTGACAAATACAATTATCGAAAAGTAATATTAGGTAAACTATAGTTGACGGCTGTACCTGTACGAAAAAAATATTCAGGACAATTAGCTATCAGTATTAGGTAGGTATATGTGTAAAAAATTGTACACATAATATTATATGTAAACGATTTTTTGACGATCCATACTTACTGTGATCATACTGCGTATACCGGTTATTCTAATTAGTAATTTGTCATTGTCATCGATAAAAGAATTTTCGCCTTTTTAAAAATGTCTTTAAATACCTATATAATATGATCCTTAATGTGCGTAAATCGACCAGCACATTAAAAATTCTTCGCCAAATGTTGCTACGAAAATACAAAGTAAAATTATCATCAATCAATATATTCTAAGAAATTTAATTGAATGACAATTTATTTTTATTTTTACCCTAAAACATTATTAAATATAGATATTTTTTTTAAATCGACAAAATGTAATAATATTATAAATTTGATAACTTTACACATTATATAATATGAATCTTTTTAGTACGTAATTGTGCCGTATTGAGAATTCTTTGTTACTTAAAGGCTAAAATATAGAACCTATACGCAATCGTGTTCCAAAAAGGTAATTTGTATATGCAATGTGTGTTGTGTTATATACTTATATCGCTCAAAATACGTCAATGATAGCCTAGTCACAAAAATGTTAGAAATAACTATATCCTATTTCTCTGTACCTACGAGGCTACGCGGCCGCAGTGATAATATTTTTTTATCGACCTAACAAACGTTTCAATAGCATTAAATGCACTTTAGGACACAATGGTACGACATTTTTTAATAAATATCGCTTTATATTATTTAATCATAATACACCTAATACTAGTCGTTATTATAATATTTTATTATGGTACGAAATTAATTTTTTTTTTTAAATAATATAAATTGTGTCTTTGCTACTATGTATAATGTACTATTATTCATATCAATCTATTTGAATCTATTTTCTGGTATTAAAAAGTAAAATAGATATAATCTCTTTTTAATTAAAGGCACTCCACAAAAGCATAGATATGGTTTTGGTTTTCATAAGAATCTTTTATCAAAGAAAGTAAATATATATTTGTATGTGTTCCTATGTAGTTATAATAATACTAAAATATCTAAACATATTAAAAATAGTCCAATATTATAGGTGTTCCTATTTACATTATATCAAATTGTGCTGTGTTCTAAAAAATAACTAGGTTTAATAATAACTGTTTTTATAGCTGATCTGGTATAGGCGTAATCGAGTAGTTAAACCATAAAATAGAATACAAAATAAATGCCAACAATACATTCTATTTAGTATTTCTGTTCGGTATATGATTATATTCTATTTCCGGTAGGGTATTATTGGAATTATATTTTATACGGTGTTATGAACATTAGTACTTATCGTATATATTTACATATATATTCGTTGCATGACGTTGGTTTACAATTTTGGTTACCTACTTTTTTGGTATTTACGACTTCGGCAGTGAATATAAATTTACTGCATCTACCTAACTTATTGTTGTTACCGAATGATTGAGTTTACGGAATGTTAGTCGCGTGCAAATCATTACCTATTGCTATAATTTGTTGTTTAAAAACTTTTTTGATATGAATGGTTCTTAATTTACTAACTGAAATATACGTACCCACTTATATATGTTTAATCATTTATTATTAATCTATTGTTGAATATAATTTATTGTTCATTTTTAAAAAATAGCACGACTACGGAAAGAACACTCTAATCTGTGAAGGTCACACAGATGTGTGATGTGTGCACTACCTTCGGTTTGCCGGTGTATAGCACGTATCAGCGCCTATAGGTAAATTGTCATTTTACATTTAACAGTGTTGATGAATATTATTGAGCTCTAAAATGATATCTTCAATTTTAGAGTCTAGATTAACTCAATGAAGATCGAAATGCTGTTAAAAGCTGCTGTAAACCATGCAATTATCATCCCCGTTTTGGGTAGATACTGGATCTGGTACCTCCGGCGTTTTTACCAAGATTATAGTTAACTAATAATAATAATAATAATTTATTTTTAACACTAAAATATTTATGATTGAATTTCAGTTACGTTGAATTAAATTATAGTGAGAAATAACTAGAAAAAATGTAGAAACTTTATGCTTTTCATGTACAAAAGATACATATCAAAGAAAGTTAACACAACTCCACACTAAAAATCATTATTTAACCAAAAACATTTTTTGTTTAAAATGTAATAACTATTATAGAATTGAATGCGAATATATTAATTGATAATTATATTTGTGAATACATAGAATATAGATCGTCTGTTTGACGATCCAATTTGTGGAGTCTTATTGTCTATTGATTGAATGCATAATATCTTAGTTCTTAAATCATCTTATTGCACCTACATATTTCAGGGTTTGATCCTTTCATTATATAGATTTATATATTCCGTGTCATATAGGTATATAGTAGGTGACCTTAAATGTGAGTTAGAATTAGAATTCTGTTTTTATGTGTTACACGGAGGGGGATTATATTTTACCACGAAGAAGCCATGTGTAAGCTGGTGTATAATTATAATTATAACCCGATGGCTGGTACCTCCTAATAGTCCTTTATGGCTAGATATATACTATATAATATGGTCTACCTATGTCCAGCAAGCAAGTAGTCGATTTATCATTTATTATATTGTATTGTTTCTATTTAAATTTTGCCAAATATGGGTAAACAATTTAAGATCAATTTGTTTGTGATTGAATTCAAGGACGCCATTACAATGTTGAATGTATTCTAAATGCGTGCCAAATTCATTATAAAGTACCCTACAGTCTGTACAGACCATTATTGTTTCTCTTTTGCGGGCCACTAATCACAATACAAAACTACAAAAGTGTTTTACATCACAGCACACAAGACCATACAACAATAATTCCTGTTGCAGGCTATCTATAATTCATTGCGTTTCGATGTCTAAATAAATTCTGTTTACTTTTTAACCATAATTGTAGGTCGTTCATTCTATAGTTACACCATTAATTGAACGCGTGTGTGTTTTTCCTCATCCACTGCGGCTATGGCAAGTGGCAAACTGGCAACCACTATATCTATATAATATAATATGTAGGTGTACCTATGTGTAAAATGTATTTATATAATTGTAATGTTTAGATATTATGACATTATGTAATCTATAGGTTTGGTTATTATACATCATTTATTACGCTATATACTAACTGTAGTCGTTGCTAGTTTTAGGTATTTATCGATATCATCCGGTGTGCGCGCATATGACCTCTGATACGATATCAAAAGTCGTTTGTTATTTTAAGTAATTATACGTCCAATTTGTCCAAAACAAAACAAAAAATCACCAGACCGTTTTTTTTTTTTTTTGAAACTATCGTATCAGGTCAAGGCCGACGTTTTCACAAGCGCGCGCGGATCGATGGGGCGGGATGGGTGGTAAGGATAATAGCTGCCGCCGCCGCCGCCGCGGACGAGGAAAAGCATACACTGGCGCGTATTCGGTCGCCCCCGCCGTGCGTATTGCGTATTATAGAAGAAACGGATTAGGCGGCCGTCGCGGTTGACCCTACAACTGCCTAGTGCGGTGGATAGACGGTGATGGCCGGCGGGGTGTGGTCTCGGCCGCGCCCGTTGGACTTTTCCGCACTACCGAGCTTGGTGCACAGAAAATATGTGCAGCCGATGCAAAAATAGTTTTAGATAAATCAAATATACCTAGTTAACCTAACCGCTTACCGTGCTATATTGTGTATCACGGTTACGACGCATTATTATATAATATAATATAATATGTACCTATTCGATTACATTGTATTGTAGGTAGGCACCTATACCGGTATAGGTAATATTATTGTTGTTACACGGTCTGGACGTCTCGTCAAAATAATTCAAACAAGTAATAACATGTTCCATGATATTGTTTGATTTCTGAGCGCCGGTGTGGCGGTTACTCGTCATACATAATATCGTTTTCCGTATGGGTAACGTGATGTCAAATAATAGAAAAAAAACTACGGGCAGGTGCGGTTGGAAAAATCCCAACAGTTAATAATACTCGAGCGTAGGTACCACCTATAGCTTATTAGTTATTATCTAGTCTATGAACCTATTCCGGCCAGCTTAGTACGCGTCCTATATTAGTATATTGCGCATATCATTCATAAATAATACAGTACTATTTTATCAATGCCAATATTATAATTAAATAATATATTTATCGACAAATCGAACCGACCCATACTAATAGTACGCATTCTGTGATAACAATCGTTTCGGTTTCTTAACATCGGTGAATTTATTAAAAACTCGTACGCGAATAGAATATAATTATTATTAAACGTTTGTACTTTTAAATAAGGGTACCGATATACGTTATCAAATAACAATAATTATAATAACAGTGCATATTTACCGTTTACGTACAATAAAATATCATGAATAGGTACGGTTTGTACCAATGACGATGACGACTACAACAAAATCTGCTGTTCCGCTTCAAACCCACTCCAAATAGGTAATTATCATACTTATTCGATATAATATGGGTACGTTTTGGTCAAAACATCAGTAATATAGTTATAAATCGTAAAACAGTACAGTCAATGTACTTGTATTAAAAAAAAGAAAAATCGGTTTCACACTTGCACGTTGTGACTTAATGGGTGTCTGTGGTCTGTCTTGTGCTGTTAGATATTATTTTAACTATCATTATAAATGTATATTATGTTATACCTACCCGTGTGTCTGTGCGACCTGGTAATTAGTACCTATGTGGGTAGTGGCATCAAGTTTAATTAAAACATCAGGTTCAATTCTGACCTCAGTATTCCAACTAAGACCCACCTTCACTCGGTACTCACGGATCGTTTAATATAATATTAATATATTCTAAATTTTTCTCACCATAATATTTATGCTCTATAATAGTTTTATGCGTAAACTAATATGGCGTATTAGGGGTTAAGGCAGTGCCGAGATTACACGGGGTGCTGGGGGTGCAAAATACCTACATTATTTCAGTTAGGACCGTGAAGACATGAAACGATAGTAGCACAGTTATCTAGATAACCGTGGATAGTAGGCACCGGGCCGATCTGTTTGATTTAAAATAAAATATATTTACTGACATATTTGTACCTATTGTCCAACTATGATTTTGATACCTAGTTGCAGAGGGTTAACACTTGTAAGTTCTCTAAAATAATTTTTTAATTTAAAAATTCCATGAAAGTATGATAAATAAGACAGATAAAAGTACAATATTTATTGACAATGAGCAAAAATATTCCAACGATAAGTGTAGTTTATTTTCTACTTATTTTAATTACTCGAATAACTTATAATAACTAATTCTAAGTTCTAACATATTACATAGAAAATTAAAAAATTAAAATTTCGTTAAAATGTTATTCAGTGCTGCCCTTCAATATCTACAAATAATGCCTTATATAGATCATTTTTTACGAAATATAGTAGTTTGCGTCAATTGCGATGAAATCTGTACCTACGTAAACGTAACACACCAGATGCTACCAATTAACTTTCGGTGACAGTACCCATCTAGTGGTCTGTGTTACCATTAGTATTTACAATTATTTTCGATCGCCTATATAATAAAGTAATAAACCATCCATATTTTCATCAGTTACAGGTTTTGTTAAATAGTTAGCTCGTTTTGTTAAATTTAGTGTATTTTTAATAATCTTCTAATTTTTATTAATAGTCAGCTACACTAATGTTCATTAAATCAGTACAATTGACGGGTTTTTTTTATTTACCGAGATTAGGTAATTATCCATCGCCGATATCCAAACACACGGCAAATTTAAATGACGCAACAGTCGCAACTGCGTAAATATTACCATACTCACGCTGTCACGGTGCCATTTGATTATAATTTTTGAATTATTAAATATTATTAAAATTGATTTTACTCGATAATATTACACGGTCTGACAGTCGAACGGATGACAAGCATATAATTTATCTAATTATTATAATAAGTTCAAATAGCCAATAGGTATGCACATGCACTAACTAAACATACTAGTAGTACCTATTTACTAACGTAAAATACTACCGTGTTATAAACACATCAATTATTATTACAATTTTCATAAAATAATACAGACGTACAACACGCCTCGGCGGCCGTGGCGGTTTCGATCGCGGTTATCACGTGCAGTTATCACGTGCAGTTATCACGCACCGCTCTGTTATCACGTTCGCGGACATTGCCGCCGAACCGCGACTTGCCGCCCGTCATCACCACCGCCACCGCCGCCGCCGTCCCTGGACCTGGACTCGCCGTTGGCAATTTTCTTGCAACTTTTCCGCATCCCCCGCCCGCCGTCAAGCCCATCAAAGGGGTCGGGGCGGCGCGCACATCGCACGCACAGACACTCCGCGCGCTCGTGTGACGGCTCCCTTACCCTTGAGCCGAACCTTTGCACGCCGCCGCCACCGTCGCGCCGCTCCGAGTACGCGTTGTTAAACGCTATTCGCGCGCGCACTGCGTACGGTCTTCGACGCGCCCCGTCGTGGCGTAGGTATTGAAATTTTCCCGCCGCCCTCTTCTCGTCGACCGCCGCCGTCGCGGTGCCGTTCCGGGACCGT
Source organism: Myzus persicae (assembly GCF_001856785.1). Lineage (NCBI taxonomy): Eukaryota > Metazoa > Arthropoda > Insecta > Hemiptera > Aphididae > Myzus > Myzus persicae. The sequence continues at coordinate 56,022 of NW_019103960.1, forward strand.
TCCTGCTGAACTGCTGTCGATGCCGCCGCTGGCGTGGTCGGCGTGGACACGAAAATGCCGAATTCAGGTACCTATGGCTATCCCCGACTGACCCTAAACGGGGCCTCGTCTCGTCTTTGTGGGAAGTAGATGTTTTCTTGGTTTTGTTTTGTACAGTTTTATTTTGTTTTTGTTTGTTTGTTTTTTTTGTTTTTTTTTTTTTGGTATTATCTCACCGGGAAGCTTGTGATGACCCATTGACGACTGTCGTTATGCCACTGTCATATAGTTGTTTCGAGCAGAACTCAAGTCAGTTTGGAGAGAATAGTGGCTTGCTAAGAAACTTTGTCAATGACCTCCCCAGTGTCTACAATAGTAATATTTCATAGATCTAGCCGTAATCATATTATACATATTATGATTAGACCAATCTACCTATTAAATGTTTTTAAAACATAAAATTTACGTTTATAATATTATGTTATACTGCATGTTTTCAACTGCAAATAGAAATTATTATTTGTATATGGGTATACCATTTGCAATATACAGTTAAGTTTGTTTGTCGTATTTAGTCCATAGTTATTGTTGACACAGTAATGCACTTTGATAGGGCCTAGGGACGTTTTTCATAACCGGTTGTATTCTAAACGTTAAAATAGAATTTGTTAACAAACAAAATTTTCTTATTTCACATAACTTTCCTGTGGTGGAAACATCAATTTTTTAAATTATATTTAAGTTATTATTTAAATATGTATTTTTAGTTTGTGCTAAATCTTTTTTAAAATATGTGTACTCTTTCCTAACAAGTGCATTAAGATCAGAGCTTAATAGAACTAAATTATATTACAAATATAGTACATATGTACCTACAATAATATATAGATCATGTTTAAAAGGATAATTTATAAAGCATGTGTCATCTATCTTGAGTGTAAATTTGGTGTAGTATTAACTATTCATTAAACAAAAATACTGAGGTATTTTTATTTTTTATTAAAGCTCAATAGCCTACCTATCTTAAATGAAAAAAAAATACATTCAACTTAAGAATTTATTATTTTGTATTAATTTTTGTTAAGGTACATCATTAATTATGTGCTTTTTTATTTGATGTGATCGATATTTTTGTAGTCATTTAAACTTAGGTTTAGTATTGATTTATGCTTAAACCTTATTTGTTGTTGATATTTTGTAGATAATTAGTTTTATAAAATTTTTGAAACTTCTTATTAGAAACACTGTTGGACTAAGGGGAAGTGTGTCAATTTATCCAATTGTTTCTACTAGACAATTGGTAACTGTTAATTTTATTTATAGGCAGATACTATAAAAAAAAAAAATATTCAAAAACTTACAGTTGAAAAAAGTGTAATTTTATATTTTTATTTAGATATTTATTACATTTTAGTATTTTACATTATTGTAAATTATTATGTAAAAAATCTATCTATCAATACTTGGTATTTTGTTTTGAGTAACCAAATGACCATGCTTTTATAAGATTAATACTGCTTAAAGCCTTTTTGATCTGTGCGGTGCTATACTGGTCTCCCGAGGACACTCAGATAAACTTCCAAAATCTCATTGTTTGATGGGGGTCTCTCGCTGTCTTCTGTGTCTCCTCTACAATTTTGAAGTGTGAGTCCACAACATCCAATCTCCATTCATATCTTACAACTGAGTAACCAACATGTTTTTTCAATTAACCGATTTATTTTCATTGTTTTGATGTACAGCCGAGTTGTCCCGAGACATTTTATAACATTAACGCAGTTGTATCAATTATCCGTATTCCTTTTAACCAGACTTTACTGTATTTAAGATATAACTTGAATACCTAGCTGAATAGGTATTTGGAATGTTTTTTTAAGTTAAGTTTTTATTATTTATTAAAATAAATAAGTTCTAAATTTTAATATTGATATCTAAATAGTACCTACCTTATTATCGTTACTTTTTTTAGCATATAACTATATTTTACTCTAAACATAATATATAAGGTATAATTATTTTATGAATTTTAATCATTACCTTTAAAAAAAAAACTGTATTTGTATTGAGAATAACTTATCACATACTTTTGAGTTACTGAATGTAACATAGGATTCAACTCAAGGAAACTATTTTGATACTTTTACTCAAAAACTTTATAAACTAAAATATAAATTGTGTTATAGGAAAACTTCCATAACTGAATGTTCCATTAGCTGAAAACTTTGATAACTTAAATATAAGTATTTGTACCTTTCTATGAATTGCCTATACACCCGCAACTAATATACTTATCTACATAATTGAAATACATTCTCCGTATTTATTAAATATAAATTGTGTAAATATAGGTACTTATAATATTGTATTATTTATTTTATTCAGGTTTTGATAATAATAAAATATATACCTAGTGAATTTATGATGAAATGTATATACTCAAGATTTTGAAGATTCAGCACATAATGTAATATTATTTGTCCTATTTATGCTAATCATTCCAATTCTAAAACGTTTTATATTACAATGTTGAATAGATGTGGGAATTCTAAAAGCTTAGTTTCATGATAATCACATGGTTAATAAAATTTATTTTAAAATTAGTCAAGTACAAATATTATCCCAATAGTACATTTTTATTAACATACTTTATTATATTATTTTAATAATTTACATTATTAAAACAATTGTTATTTAAACAAAATACATGGATTTAGTTTAATAAATCTAAATCATTAAATCCTGACCAATGTAAATAAAATTAATCCATTAAAGATAATCTAGTATAGCTTTAAATGTATTCCTAAATTACAAAGATATAAATAACAGACAGTAGTCAAAATTATAGATATTAAAAAAATGATATGTAATAAAATTCTATGTGTCTATTAATTTATATTTTGTATTACTCTATTGAGCTTATATAAATATAATTTCTAGCTTTTGGTTTAATTAAAAAAAATGTGCAAATGCACAAAAATGTTGGTGTTTTTGAGACATCATAAATTTAAAACAAAAGAAACACAGTTTTACATTCTTAAAAAATATCAAAACTGTTATAAAGTTTTAAGCGTAATTGATTGGTTTTATTTATATCATATAATTTTTGCAATTATGATGTAAGATAATGATTTATTGTTTTTATTTGTAATTAATTTTGGAAAATTCAATTAATTTGTTTGTGTCTTACATAATATTATGAAAATTAAGTTTGTAAAAGATAAATGAGTAAAAAAAAAGAACTGATATCTGAATACAGTATAATAGTGTTTTATAAATATACATTTTTTAATTTTCTAAAAAATTTTTTATTATTTTAAGTATGCTTGTAAGTCACTGAATTCATTAAACACATTTCTGACATGCTACACATTAAATTAATATTTTTTCTTGCGGTCTCATAAAATTTACTGCAACTTAGGTCCTAAGGATGCCAGTCTATCACTTTTTATAAGTACCTAAATATAGTATAATGTAATAATGAATGTCACAATTTAAATGGGATTTAGTTAGTTAATATAAAATTAAAGAACAAATTATTATTTTCATTTATAACAATAAATTAATCTAATAGATACATAATCTATTTGTATGTTGTCATGCAAAACGTGATCAAGTTAAAATTATTAAGATCTAATTTTTAGTTTTTAAATTTATATTACTTTATGATAATTATTGAAATACTTCACTTAGTCGATTTTTACATGTCTAAATCACAACATAGTGGCCATTGTGATTTGTATGTTGTTAAACAAATAGTCAACATATGTAATTACTTACCTAGTCATTTAATTATAAAGGTCATGTATGTAATAATAATAATAGTATAATAATACATCTATAAGACTATTTGGTTGACAACTCTGTTGGGTCAATAGATTTCATATATTATAACTTATAAGTTATCTATAACAAAAATATTATATTTTATATTAGTGATTTACATTACTTTATATAACATTAGATCTCTGTTTATTGTAATAGATCTTACAATTTAACCGGATAAATATTTTCCAAAATTCATTCAGGTTATGATGTTTGTATAATAAGGTTACAATTTTTTTCTTTTTGATAAAACAATCAAAGAATATTAAAAACAAATTCAAGTGTATTATAATACATAGTATAAAGATATGTAATATACGTATAGGTAAATACCGAAGCAAAGATGACTTAATATTTTACTCTTTCTTAATTGTTTAATTGCATTTATGAATTAATAACTGCTGTGACAAGCTATTATAAAAATGTATTAGACAATCATAAATAAAATACTATTATGCAAAATATATTTTATGCATTACATTATAATGATAAGTGTAAACATCAAAAAAAAAAAATACTAGTAATCCCAATTTCTTAACTACCTAGTACAAGAAGACACTACACACATTCTTTTTAAAAAATTTTCATATAAATAATTTTAAAAAAATTTAAAGAAATATTAAAATTATAAATTCAATCATATTTGAATATAAATATAAATTAATTTACTGTTTTGTGTGATTCCATTCCAGTATCATTGTTGGTTGTTTCATAGTGACAAAATTATTCGTGAAAACTGTTAGGAAGGGCTTTAAATGATAAAATATTCTTTTACAGAAAAAACTAAGAAAGCTTATGTATAAAAAACCAATTTTTTAACACAAAAAATGAACAACTTTGACTTGAATCAATTATATCTACAAATAATGATTTATATTTTGGTGTACATACGGTAGGTATAATGGTTACATGGAGGAAAGTTGGGTATTGTATAACTTTGACACTTAAGATTATAATATACTTTATAATATAATACTGATAAATTTAATCAAAACTTTTGTATTAAGTTTCTTTGAGTTAAGATTCTGAACTACTGAGGTGGATCCCTTTATTAAATTAAAAAGCCATTTTCATTACCGTTACATTTAGATTTTACAAAGAGAGATAAATGGAACGACCTGGTACGCCTTAGTACATGTTTAGTGCAGTAATAGGAATGTTCTTTAAAAAAAAATAAAGTAGTTAAAAAGTTCAAGTTCATCCAATTTAACAAATAGTAAATTATACTTTGCAATTGTCAGACACCAGATGATGATAAATAACATATATTATTATAACATATTTATCCTAATAAAATTCTGTCAATAACATAATACAGCCCTAAATTTAGTCTAGATTCTTTCACTCTTCATAGAAATAGGTACTCAGCTTTCAACTCTGTACGAGGACTAAATATATTATATTACCTAATGTTTCTTTAATATGAATAATACTTTTCATGTGTTAGACAAAAATTATTACTCCACTCCAATCTAATGTATAATATAAATATTAATTATAAATTATAACTACCTATGAAAATGGACATGTCAATACATATTACATACTAAGTATGAACCAAATAAGTTCTCTTTCGTAAAAAATAAAAACTTAGTTTAATAAGTTAATTTCTTAAAATTGCAAGCGTCCAATGTCCATATTGTAGAGGTCACACAAAATTAAAGATTTCTTTTTAATCACTGGTTTTGTGGATAATGTTTATGAAATTAGTATTTATAAAATAAAAATATATTGTATTTGACTGAAATATTTTGTGCTTAAAGTTATAGCCATATACATTTTCCTTTCATTTAAATGTTCCCCATAGTCAGAGAACCCCATTCTTCATACACTCCATTACTAACGAGTCTTAACCTAGAAACACTTGAACAACGTCGTTTGCGATTAGATTTGTACTTCTCATATCAATTTTTCCAGGAAATATTGACTGTCCTGAGTTCCTAAGTCGCTTCTCCTTCCATACCCCTACTCGTAACTCCCGGTCTAAAAACACTTTTTATCTTAGCACAGAAGTAACTAATTATGCAAGCAATACTCCCCATCATAAAATTATGAGAACTATAAATGAATTAAATATTGATTTGTTCATATCACCAAACTTCAACTCATTCAAAAATTATTGTAATTTCTTACTTGTTAACTCATTGCTATAAGTATTTTATATAATTTTATATATTGTACTTCATTGTTTTTTCTCTATAATTTTTATGTTTTTGTATACTATTCAGGTCTATTCTAACGATTGTTGTTATTATTATGTATGTAATTGGGCCTGGTTTAATTTATTTAATTTGGCTCGTTTAAAACTTAAATAAATAAATAAATAAATATAAGCCTAAGTATAAACAATGTTGAGGTACTCAACCTGTTATAAAATTTAGTAACGAATTATTGAAATTTGGACAGTACCTATGCTTAAACTTCTGTAGCAATAATTTATACAACAGAAGATAAATTACTAAGATAACTGCATAATTTTTGATTGCCTGGGCATACAAATACATGAAAATTAAAACATTAACATCGTTTAACATCAAGAAAATACTACGCAGTTTTCAACCTAATATTTATGAAAACTGTGTATTAATATAATATTATCTGACAAAAATTGTTTAGCACCTAAATAAGTAGGTACTATACATCAATTAAACTGAATGAAGCCAAAAGGTAATTGTATTTTATTACATTTTTATATTCCTTAAATGTAGTTCTTATGACATTCTTATGAAAGTGCATATTATAATTGTATTTTTTAATTGAGCTATATGAATACCTTATTGTACTTAAATTACAAATTGTACATTCATATTTGTTGGACCAAATAAAAAAAAAAATTGAAAAAGCTTGGAAATATAATGCAAGGCTCCTGATATATTGTTACAATATCAGTTGAAAAATATTAAAAATACATAGGCATGATTTTGTTATATAAGTATTTGAAGTTCATATGTTGACAAGATTTATCAAATTGAAGATTTACAAATTATTTTGAAGTGAAATATTTATGAAATATTCCACTGTTATTGCTAAGGATCGAAAATGTAAAATTAAGTTGCACACAAATAATTAATGCTGCAACCAAAAAATCTAATAAATTAATTTACACAGTTTTTTAGAACTTTTTTAAGTTAAAATTTCAACGAAATTGCATATTTAAACCACGAATAACGATATAAGTTATTTTGTTGTAATTTGAAAATATTATTCGTGGGTACTTGAAACTTTTTGAGTATATTATTATGTCTTATACACACAACGGCTCTTCAAATGTACATTTTTCTTGGCAAAAACGAATTTTAACTACTGTAATACTTTACTAAGTAATATTTTTGGTTGATTGACCGGCTTCGTTCAGAATCGTTCTTTGTGTACAATGATTTTATATCATTGAATTATTGAATTAAAATTTAACACCATCCATTTTACAGTGACCCACTTGTAACCTACTGTACAGCAGAGTGACATCCACTTACCCGCTTTTTTTTACTTTCGACCTGCAAAAGTACCAACCAAATTCACTTTCATACCAGAGAAAAGTTGAAGAAAAAATCGGAGTATTTTTGCTGCCACCAAATGGTGATGACTGACAAAAAAAATACACATCATTGTAAAATGAATACATTCATTGCCTCGCTCAGAATCTAGCATTACATTTGTTTTCAATTTATTCTTTTCAAAAAATTTTAAAATATATAAAGTATATAAATATTTAATTTTTAATTTTTTTTTTTTAATTTAATTTACGTGTATTATATAGTTGACTGTTAAGCGAGTAGAAGCTTTTAGATTTGTGAAGTAAGACAATAGTCCACCGGACTTAGTGTCTATACTACATTTTACAAAGTTATATTAATTCCTGTAAGTTGATTATTTTTTGAGTGATAATAAATTAGAGATAAACTACATACAGACACAGGTCTTTAGTTGAGCAAACTTGTATCCACATTTATTGGAATAATTTTCAATATTTATTATTTGAACTGAGCAATATTACGTACCTAGTAAGTTGTAAGTATTTGACCATATTATGTACGTAGCCACTTAAAGTATCTAATTCTAGAAAATAGTTTCATTTAAAGATAAATGGTTCAAATTAACTAATTGATCTACTGAATGAATAATTTAATGATTTCAAAAATAATAAAAATATTGGTCGTATAATGAAATAAATAAAAAGTATTTTCTAAATGGTTGCCCAAGGTATACTTTAGGTATAGAACTAAGGACAAACATTCAAACTGTTGGAGATACGATTCAGCTTTACTTTTTCTCCTCAAGGATCCAAGAAGAGGATAATTTAACTTAATAAGAACAATAGAACATAGGAAATATATCGTATGAATATAATATACTCAATATTTAATATATTTATGTCAGGTTGCATGGACAATTACTAAACATTTAACGATTCAATAGTGATCTAATGGTCCCTTAAATATGATTTAGTTTCACATGATTGGCTCATTAAAATGTATTGAACCATGAAATTAATACATTTTTCATTCAACCCGGCATTATGATTTTATCATTCCATAAAATATATTTTCTACTAATATACCTACTCATACAGAACATGTTTTTTTTTTTTTTATTTTTTTTATTTTAGAACTTAGCTTAAAACTATTACAGTTCAACGATTACAACATTAAATAAAATATGAGTTATATAGATAATAACAAAGTATGTGGATAGTAATAACATAATACGAATAAAATAAAGTTAATATACCAATTAATAGATATTGGGAGTAAGTAGATAACATAATAGTTTAAGATTATACGTATAACATGACAACAATATAAAATCATAGGAGGTTATTAGTTTGCAAAACAGACAGTGTTATGTAATAAAATTATACAGTGTGATTAAATAATAAAGGTAATAGAGAGATAAGTATTAGATATATTTAAAATGAAAAATTTAGCTAAGGAGAGAGCTGTTTATGAACAACCTCGGTAAGGAGGGAAATTAGTGGGCTAATTAAGGAATTAAAATTAGATATAAATTGCGAAAGAATAGTAGCATGTTTAAAAGTATTTTCTTAAACAACATTAACTCATATAACTCACAAGTATAACTATCATTCAAATGCTTGAAATACGGATATTGACGTAAATGAATCATGCATTATCAATGCTTGATCTTTTTTATATGTGTAATCACTAATCAATAATCAATATTAATCTATATCAGGACACGTATAAAAAAAAATGGTATTTTCTATAGTTTCATTGAAATATTGCAAGAAAAGTGATATTTCAATTTCAAAATATATTATTATTATAGGGAGGTAGTAGGTGCCTACATACAATTTGAGAGACGATAAACAGTGAAAGTATTTTTTTTTCAGTAATTGTTTGGAAGTCTTAATATTTAGTATTTTAGTCACATAATTTACTCACAACGTAGGTACCTAGTTGTGGCCAACTTACAAACTGTGACAAATTCATAGTAAACAGCAGGGCTCGAATAGGGAATTATTAAATTATTGATTTCAATCCAATAATTTAAAAATTCGTTTAAAAATTATTTCTCGTAGCACTCGTGGGAGCAAAGCCGAAGCCAAAAATAATATTTCAAACATTATAACAATGTGTTAATGTAAATTCCCTATGTAGGTAACAATATAATTTAATTAACTTAAACTGTATTTCTAATTAAACACGCGATGATATGTCGAGTACCAACTCGTGTAGTCGTGTGTGAACAATTGCATATTAATAACTAATAACATGTTATAATACTACATAGTATGTATTTTTTAATAGGTACCTTTACTAGCTATGTACCAAAGTGTATCGTGTTATCGTATACAGGACTTGTTGCTGTTTTTAGAACTTTATTAATGCATACAATATTAATTCAAATCGAAGTTTTTTTTTTGAACAAATTATGAATTTACGCTAAAAAATATATTTCATTAGTCATTAGTATATTATATGAATTTTATGATTATTATTTGTCTGCCCATTATAATTTCTGATTTATAATGCTTCTGTCTTTTGTCTGTTTTTTGTTCACTCCTCGTTGGTGGTAATTTAATAATATGAATACCAGTTAAATCGCTCAGTGTCCATCGCAGACATTTTCCAATATCGCTTCGGTGTGCAAGTAGAGGTACTTTTTTTATTGGCCATGTTGATAAAAATTGAGTGCATCAGAAGTGTTAAACTAGTCAGTGGAGAGATTTTTAAACTTTTCACGAGGGAGATGTTATTGAAAATAGCAAAGATGGAAATAGGATTTCTTCGTCACCCACAGTAAATACTCGAAAAAAGTTTAATAAAGTTTTTATCGTTTGTTCGATATGTTTATTATTTGCAATGTAGTTGGATAACATATAGCATTCAGAATTTTAGATAATAAGTTAGTAGTAGATTTAAGTTGAATGTACATTTTTATGGGGTCATAAAATTGGTAAAATTAATTTAAAAATTATATAACTATATAAGTGATATAATATTAATTAGTTCGTTAAAAATAATCGAAATTATTATTTTAAAATGAGGGTCTACCAACTAGGCACCTACCATTCATTTTACTCTTTTTTTAGCAGTAAAAATTAAAATGTTACGTTCTTTAATTTTTAAGGTGTTCTCTGATACCTAGATACAGTTGATACTTAGGTACCTAAGTAATAGACAATTCCCCGTATTTTACAAAAAATTAGAGAACCCATAATTTGTATAGGTTTTGACAAAATCGATTTAGTTTTTTTTTGTTGCACCTAATCCAAAAATGAATAACTCTAGAGACTTGAGTTTTTCACCAAATATTAATATTCATCCTTTCTTAAGTATTAGTTTTCTCTTAGTATTGCTTAGTAAGTACCAGAAATTATAGAATTAAATTGAATGTAACGAGGATGATGATGATGCGATAATAGTAATAATAAAACAAAATTTATTGTAATCTGGACTCATTTTTTCTTTTTTGATTAATCAATAAACAATGTCCCTGGGAATATATTAAGTAGAGACAAACAATTTAATCGAATTTCAATAATATAATTTCTCAAGTATGTTTTGACATAGGTATCTACATTTCAGACTAGAAGTGTTTCATTCGGCTGAAGCTATTGTCACAGGTAAAATTGAGTTTATTTTCAATAATGTTTTGATACATTATGAAGATATGTATCCAGAGCAACACGTGTTAATATGTTGACGCATGGCTAGTTGGCACCGTTTTTCCGTCTTCTATATTTAATTTGTCATAAGCCCATAACTCAAATTCTTCTTTTAATTTGTATGTATATGAAACTTAATTTAAATTATATTTACAAAAATCATGAGCCGGTTTAACAGTATCAAATGTTCTACTCCATACTTTAGAAAGTAACAAGGAAGACAATTTTAAAACACTCTACAACTGCTCTCTCGTTTGCTCCAATCTTGAATATTGCCCTTCGATTTTCATTAATAGTACGTCTAAGCAAGACTTTGCCATTGAATTCGTATACAATAATTGTTTGAGCCTCATCTTATTTAAATTAAAAATTTTCAGACCCATTGATGGATAACCTGGATTGTAGGTACCAAAATGTACTTAATTTATATTCACTTAATGACGGGCATTCGTTTTTGCTCTCTCGATTCTTACATAATTTAATATAATATAGGTGTTATTGATTGAATCCAGAAATACTTTCTCTTATTCGCTTGAAAATAAATTTTCTTAATGAAGAAGAGATCCAATACCTTTTTACCAAATGTTTTCCAACAAAAACTGCAATATGAAATGTCCCGCCAATCTTTTAATGATTGCTGTTAATAAATTTGATATACATTTTTTAGCAATTTTTAATACTTGTAGGAATGAACTAAGTTTTATGTAATGCCTATTGAACATTGTGATTTATAATATCATAGAAAAATATTAATAATTTTTGATGTTAATACATTTTATAATTTATTACGTATAAACTAAAATTCTTATGTGTTAACGTATCTACTATTTTTTAATACTTACTTAGACATTAAATTTTTTTTTTTTTAATTTCAAGGAAAGAGCCCTCGGTGACATAGGCCATTGGGTTTACATATGTTTAAATTACATGTTAAATGTTAAATGAGGTTATACTATAGAAAACTTAAATTTAAATTTTTGATTGAAGGTTTGCTGTTGTGATGAATTGCATGATGTCGGCTATGGCTTTGGGATGATTGTGGAGTATTTCGGCGAGTGTTTCGGGAAGGTTGAGGCTTGATCGGATATTGAGATATGTACGGAATTCAGTGAGAATGTGTTTGATTGTAATTTGGACGCCGAATGTTGGGCAAGTTGGAGATTCTTCCTTGGCCATTAGGAAACTGTGTGAGATTTGCGAGTGGCCAATTCTTAGCCTCGTTATAATAACTTCGAATTTTCTGGGTGTTTCGATGGGGAATGTCCAGTTGTCTGTGTTGTGTTTTATTTGATTTAGCTTGGTAGATAAGGATAACCATTTCTGATGCCATCTTAGATGGCATTTATTAGATATAAGTGACATTAAAATTGAAATAAGACTTATTGTCCATATTATATTTGAATAAACAAATTAAGTTAAAATATCTGAATTAGACTATTAAACCCTTCATTAAAAGAAAAACATGCGTACAAATATAAACCCATACAGTAAATCATCATTATACCTTATTAGCTCAGTGTTTTTGAGTTCTAATTATACTTGGAACTATAGAAACTAGAAATCACACCTTTCTTTGCGGGAAGTCTACTGACATGATAATAGTTTAACCTGATGATGTTATTATGATGTACATTTTAGTTATTAATTATTATAATTTAAATGCCCAATAAATCGATAACAAACAATGTCAGAGGCAGGTCGAGTGGACGACGCGCTATGCCCCGGCATTGAAAGCTTAGTAATATTATTTAATAATAAATTAATAATATTATTTTTTATAGTTAATGTAATGTTTTATATTATTATAACATTATTATAGTTAGTAATATTATAACAACTATTATTTTATAATATATAACATTTGTTTTTGGCAAAAATGAGTTTCATTGATAGACAAATAAATTATTAAATATTATTTGTGTTGTTGTATACTACAGAGGTAATAAAATATCCTAAAGAATATACTGTCTGCTCTCAGAATTGTTTTTCACAATATCCATTGATTTATCTCTGAAATCAAATCTAATACATTCATTACAGTAACCTACTTCTCTATTGCAAGCAACATTTAACATATCAGTAGAGCGGCTTCCCCGGTTTTATTTATCTTCTAAAAATTATTTTTAGAGTATAAGTGATTATATTTTTTATATTGTTAATAATATTTAGGTGTAGACAGAACCTATTGGAGATTAACTTACTTAGAGATAATTTATCGTCCCATTGTGTTAGTAAAGGCTTAATATTTTTTTTTAATATTTGTTTTCTATAATTTTTTAAGTTTTACTTTTTTGAACTATCGCATACATTTGTAACTATGTAATCTGAAACAGAATATTTTTCTGAACATTTTGTTCTAGATATAATTGTTGAAGCAATCGAATTTTTTAAGATCAGTTAACTATAAGTACCTAGCTAGTTATTATTAATAGCTATATTTTTAATATTAACATAATTTAACACTTAATGCCACTCTCCTTCGCTCTTCACAACTTCGAATAGGTATACCTACATGGCTACATATAAAGACAAGTTAACTTAATCAATATAACTAATTAACTACTTTTTGAAGTTCAACTTTTAAAATATCCAGATTGTATATGTCTTAACTATTTAAGCAACACACATATTATGTACCTAGTAAAAATACTAATTTATAAATTATAAACCATCTATAAGATTATCAAGGAACAAAGGCCAAAGGGTATATAATTAATAATTCTGTTTTGTAGTTAATTTCTATGTAGTCATTTCACGTTATAGTCATCCGATGTCCGATGTTCGCACACCGCTATAATTAGGATTCAAATATTAAGTAGGTATCACAATGTAATTCTCAATAATAATGATAATTATCAACATAAAATACCATAACTTCATTTCTTTATAACAAATAATGTTAAAAAACAATCTAGGGGGACAGTAAATATTTGAACTCCATCTACTCCCCTAGTGAGCTTGACGCCCATTTATAACGCTTACATCTATATTTTGTGAAAAAACTATAACCTCATACTTCGCTTTTTCACACCTATATTATTTTCCAGGTTTTTGACTAGTGAAACCGACCGAGTGGTAGCAGCTAGGTAACTGCCAGTATTTACTATACATCGCCATCTCCCGACTGTATATTACAGTAATAGGAGGCATTTACCTACCTACCAACGTCGGAAGTCTTCAGTCAATACTTTCCAAACTCTTCAACCATGGTGCATCACGTTTATACCAATCTGAAGAGTGCGTTGTGAGTATATTATATTTAATAATATATTTTATTACGTGTTCATCGAAAATTACGACTAATGAGCTACGGCAATTATATTGCATATAAATAGATGATGTGTTATATTTTAATTATAAGAGAGTGTAAACTGTATTGCAAACGTTTAAGTTTTTTATCAGCCATCAGTGGAGACAGTGAAGTGTAAACATTTTCTTCTATAATATTATGATTATGTTCACCTTTAAGTATATGGATGAATATTGTCCGTCCGCTGTTATCGGTACTGGTTGAACTACAAGTTATGACTTATAACCCATCATTAAAGTAATCTGAAATGGTCTACATCTATTTTAAAAGTCAAAATCTATTTATATACTGTACATTATATAGATCAATACTATTTTAATAGTGGTATAATATTTTTTTTTTTATTAGCACAATGTTCTGTTCTGATCGTATTAATTTAGGTCTTGAAACTGAAGGTCTAATAAAGTATTAAAAATGTATGGAAATTAAGTAGTTAAAGCACAACAATTCTGCAAAAAATGAATTTAGTGTGTTAAAATTATTATTCATTTAAATTATGACAATATTTTTCACATTATATTACTCAAAATGTCAACTATAGAACATACATTTGGTATGTTGTACGTTTGTATGGATGAATCGTCTTAAAAAAATCTCAGCCATAAATAATTTACTTGGAAAAAATAAATACTTAAGTACTTATACATATCTATTCTTAAGCATATTATACTTGTATATTGAAACTCGTAATATATTTTTAATAATCTTAAATCAGATTTAAATAGTGGTAGACTATTTTCTGTTTGCTAGATTTTGAGAGTACCAATCTCGTAATTAGTCACTGTTATGACTAAAATACGCTGACGAAAATAAAGTCCTACAATATTGCAGAATGTTCCAACGATGTCAAAAAAATTAATTGAATATATTTCGTATGTGTCTGACACTGTCAGTTATGGTTGTGCTGCCAAGTTTATGATGGTATTTTCTTCGTAGTCAGACACCAAATTATTATTTGTGCTTATATAAAATCAGCCTATAGGTTTATTTTTATTAGTTTTTACTTATTACTTATTAGTAATACAAATAAAATAAATTTTTGATTTTGTGTAAAAATAAGGAAACGATTACGTCCATACAAAATATGTATTTATATTTTTTAATTGCCGTAGGTAAGAACAACTTACGAGGGTCTAGAGATCTTGATTTAAATTATTAGTCTTATTAGCTATTCAAATTGAAAATGATGTGAATTTTTTTATTAGATACAAAATAATTATATGAAATTTTAATCTACAAAATAATATTCAAATTGTTATGATTTTAACTCCCGTTAAAGAAAATCGTGACTATGATTTTTACTTTTTACTTCTTATAGTGACGTCAGACACATTGAAACATATTACCTGAAGCAAAACCAATATAAATTCATCACTCATAATTTTAAATTTTTTAACTCTGGTAGATTTAGTAATATTTCTAGTACTTACAGAGTATTTAATCAATACAAACTTCTAAATATTACATAGGTTTTTTTATTTTATGATATTTTGGGTCAATAATTAAGACATATGCATAAAAATTCGTAAAAATTAGAAAATATGTATAAGGTACTTACAACAAAATATCACTGGGTCTACGCAGAAATATACATGCATTTTTAATCTTCTCGTTGTGTCATGAAATGGATTTTTAATTTACTCAGCGATAAATTCCAAAGAGGATACAAATAAATATGCAAATGCAATAACTGCTTAGCTCAATATATTGTAATATTGTATTATATTTAGTACCTAATTCCACACAGTCACGTTGGTGTATCAAAATGAGGATACAGTTTATAACGCGCTTATAAACGGTTTGTGGACTTGTATTGTAGTTACAATGCTGCGTATGTTATTAATAGATTAAATATTAAAACATATTTTTCACTCAATTAAGATTTGAAATGTTGAATTATTGTAACACATACGTATATACTATGTATATTGCGTTGATGTATTTTTATTAAAATTAAGTACCGCGGGCCAGCTTCCTATAAACCAATTATTTATGACACGTAAACTGTTTTCTATATTGTGTGTAGGAGGAAAATGACCTTTCCTTCATGCAAGACCCTTTTATATCCCTATTTTAACTGGATGGTGTTTATTTTTAGCTCAATAAAACTAAGTGGTAATTGTCGTTAAATTCATCAAGGTTAATCGAATGAATCTGCAATATCAGAGCTAAAAAAAAAACAGGACAGGTGAAGTGATACTAGTGACGAATGAATGAACACTTCACATATAAATCTTATGCTGTCGTGTGGTACATAATATGTTGGCGTCCTGTGGAGTGTAGTGCCGTACCCAGGATTTAAATAAGAGGGGGGGGGGAGGGGGTAAAAATAGTAAATAAAAATTAGGTACAGTAATTTTTTTCATTATAAATTATCGTAGTAATTTATTAGGAGCCAATAATACTATTTTATGGTACAAAGATAGGTAAAAATATAATCATCATTTTGACTTCCTATTTTTTTAAAAATATTTTGTATGACAATATTAATTTTTATTTAATATTCTGAAGCTGAATATTTTTTAGAGAATTTTGATGTTCAAAAAAAAATTTCGAACTAGTGGTGTGTACTGAGTAAATTAGTTGCAAGTATTCCTATTTAAAGCTTAGATGAACTACTACAGCTAGAGGACAAAAATCTCTCGGAGTTGTATGTTGATTATAATTTAAAAAATGACTACTTCATTTTTTGATATTATTTTTACCTAGTCTTAGGTAAAAGTGTAAAGCAAGTGATTTATTGGCCAATTGAGTGAAGTATGCTCAATATTGTATTATAGTATGTTCATTACGTTCCGAGTTTTAAATGCTGAATAGTTAAAAAAAATTGATGGCGTCAGTGCTATTTAACCGAATATGATACACATAAAATTCAATAAAAAAAAAACTGTGAATTTCGCTTTGCTGTATTAGTAGTTTTTAAGTGTACCTCGAATTAAATTAAATAGGTGACTGTGATGCGTGCGTTAAATTTTTATTCAATTATAAACAAATCAGTGCACATGATAATATTAATAATGAACGGTAATCGGATATGGTAATCAAAATAATACAAACATTTAATTAAGTTAGTTAAGTCAATTCAACGTAAGACTACAGGGTACTAATAGTTAACACATAGTTTTTCTATACCTAAAATTAAAAGTTAAAGTCACTCCACAGAATCGTACATTTGTGCCTAACTATAAGCTCAGCAAAAAGAGTCAGCTAATCTTTTTTAATTACCGCACCTGGGTATAAAGTGATGATTGTGTAACTTTTAATAATTATTAAAAAAAAATAATTAACCATTTTGTTAAACAATCTTCCTACTTAATGTACACTGTAATGGTTGGGCAATAACATGTTTGTGTACCTGTACTAAATTATTAAATCAAGAATTATGTATTGATTTATATTTATTAAAAATCATTGTATACAGTGTGATGATAAAACAAAAAAACATATTTTTTATACTAACCATTGTTTTATTCTTGTGGGTATGTAAAAACATGATTTTTGAATTTAATCATCATTATTTTCATTATTCACCCATAAATTGATGTAAAAACTTTCATGTGAAAAATAACCGCTCAGGCTTTACAGTCTACCTACTGAATTAACAGAAAGGTACAGAATAAAATTTTGTCTGTGTCATAACGCATAATATTTTTGGTTTATTGATATCATCAATTCAAAAAAGAGTAATTTCAGAATATCAATAATTTTTATGTTTTTGAACTTAAGTACATTTTTCTTGTTTATTTAAATGACACATCGATACCAAGTATGCAGTCTCTTTTATTGTGTATGTATTAATTTTATTTCTTAATTTTGATATAGTCTGAGTGGTCCTTTAACACAAAAACTAACAGTGGGGGTACTGATATTGGACCATTTCTATATTACATTGAATTAGTATTTCAAATTTAAAATCTCATCTTTTTTAATTATTTCACTAAAATTGCCTATAGCAAACCCCTTAAAACCGAATGTATATTTTTTGTGAAAAAAAGCTTAAATAGTTACAGCGGCAACTTACTAGTAACGTTAAAAAGTTTCAAATTGTTATAACTTGAAGTTCTTAAAAAATTATTAATAGTTAATACATTGTGGCTTATGCCTGTCTTTAAATACATAATTTTATGTAATTCTACTGGGTTCTGATAAGCAAGCATGCAGGTCATAAACGAGTTAAACAGTTAAAATTAAGTTTGTAAATTTCTTATTTAATATTTTAAAATTAATTTTTACTTAACTGATTTGTTAGTTTTTACAAACTTAATAAATAACAAGTTACTTTTAATCAAATCCAAGTTACGTTAGTTTATAAATAATTAAATAGGTAATAAATATAACAAAATTATTATTGATGATGTAATATTTTAGTTTAGATGCATATTACATAAACATTTACTTTTTATAATTTAAACCATATTACTGGTTATTTAAATATAAGTATATATAAAAAAACTGAAGTTAATAAATTAATTCTGAGTTCCACAAAACTTTTGACTTGACTGAGTTAAAAAAATAAATAAAGATAACTTTAAACTTTTTAAAATGTTTTTTATCAACTTAACTTAACTCAATTTAAAATTATCATTAACTTGCTGATAAGTATAAAATATTGAAACCTGTGAGTATAACATACACGTTATAGATTAAAAACAGACAACAGTACCTATGAAACATAATATGTCTTGTTTAAAAATGTTGAATATTTTATACAAACGAAAAGTATTCTAATTTCTATTCGATACCGAGGTGTGATGATAACAGAAAAAAAAATTTGTTTAGTAATAATTTAGATAATCGTGTTTCAAATATTTCGTGGCTGAGTCTGAGTGTAAATGAAATTATACTTAATTTTGTATATCATTTTATGACTTGCTGTCGCCATAAATATACGAACAATAACGCGCAAACGGCAGAAACATTTTATAACATATTTGATTAAAAGAATTACTTAATTCCATGAAAATAAAAATTGTAGTAGTTTTGAGATATTTTGATTTAAATTATTATTTATTAGCGTCGCTAGTATCTAATGTATCGCTTTGTCGTACAATAGATGTGTTGCCAATGAGTTTTTGACACACAGCCAAACCGTTCAAAGTCAAATGAACACATTCAAAACGAAAAATAACACACTTATTTTTAAATATTCATACAATAATTAGCTTTTGCTGAATTTCAAATCTAGTTTAAGAATTAGTATGCCATTTACACGTATGAACATTATTCAATATTTGTACCTACCTCAGGCTCACAAGAAGACAGTTAATAAAAATAAATGAGTAGGTACTTATCTAATAGCAATTTGTTCAACAAAATTGAATACCTATGATATTATTATTAATCAATATTGTATTATTAATATTTAATAGTGTGTTAGAATAATTAATTAAAGAATGCAAATTTGACTATAGAAGAGAAGTGCGTTTGCACATTGGGTTTATTATAATTGTATTCTGAAAGGCTTGTGAAGAATGTTATATATAGGCAATCGTGATATTATGAATTACTTATATTAGTTATAATATAATATACATACCATGTAAATATTACGTGTACCGTATAAGTAATTTATCATATTCTTGTATTTTTTTTTTTAGTATTGGAAAATAACTTTAATGAGGTTAAGATACCACAAGTACCTAATTAGCATCATTATTCAACATCTCATAATATTGTATTATATAATATTGGATATAAATTGTAAAATTATTTTTAAGTTTGTGATAACTGCTAAATGTAATAGAAACTTATAGTAATTTAATAAAATTTCTTTAACAAATGTTTAGAAACCATACTATTCTTAATAAAATAAACAATAGAATCTTTAACCATTTGAATTTACCAAAATATTTTATATTTTATAATTCATGCGAAATCTCCTAGCTAATAATAATTATTGAGATCTTTTGTGAGTTTTGCGCTTGTCGTTAGGAATTGGAAAAGAATGTTATAACAATGGGTAACTATGTTGAAAAACGAAATTTAAAATGTCACGATAATTATTGTTTTCAAACTTCAACATTTCCAAAATTAGTAACTATATGATTAGTGACTTTGTTAATGTGTTATAATAATATGTGGGCTGTGGTGTCTATCCGATAATGCTAATGTCAGGGCTCAGGGGTGATTGATCATCAGACTGTGGACTTATTTGAAGCGCATACTAGCTAGTGGTTTAAAATATATAACGCCATTTAAGATGAAAGTTGAATAAGTCACAGTAAATTGGACCTACATAGATAATTCTTATGTTGAGGATTATGTTTTTAATAGTTCCAGTATTCTGATCTACTCTATTGTGATAATTTTCCGTCAGCCAAAAAGAAGAATATATTAGGCTTCCTGGAGTTGAATTTATAAATTTGATACAGCGCAAGTCTAGTCTGCCTTATATTTTATTTTTTCAACTGCAATCTCATTTTAGTATACTTTGCCATTAATAGATGTGTTAGGTACTTATGTATTCTACCAAAGTGGCTGAAAATTATTAATATACAAAGATATGTAATTATATATAACAGATTTATGGACTTTTATAAAATAGATTGTAGTTTAAAAATTGCATTTCAAGTGCTCATGGTGTATACTAATTATAATTTTATTTTCCAGTGTTATGATAACACAAAATGCATTCTAAAAAAAATTTATCATTTAACTATTTTAGGTATTTGTTTAATTTTAAACGCAAATTGCATATAATACCGAGTACCTACTATCGCCTATTTCATACTTAGATTTATTTTATGCAATACCTTTCTAAGATTCATAACATATTAGCATCGACGTACAAGGTCATTATTTATTAGCATTAAAAACGCTTGTCGGATATGATTTTTCATTTGAAGTTATCTTATCTTACTGTACAATTATTTTCTCTTAAACTTATGAATTAAAATAACTGTCTAATGTTCTAAAGTTAAAAATAACATTTTAATAATATATTATATTTATAGATTGTATAGATGCTATTATATTATCTTTTTTTATATACGGATGTATTTTAATACATATACATATATCAAAACATTTTTTAAAGTTGAAACAAAATCAATAATGTTTTAGATGATTTAATAAAAGGTATTAAGATTTGATTAAACCTATTTATTTGCATGATTTTTATCTAAATCATTACAATTCAATGCAATTAAATTTATTATTGTTTAAAATACAATAATTGTGTACTGCTTAAATTAAATTAAATTTTATCGTTTTATAAATAATATTAAATTTGGCTGAATTAATATTGATTAATTTTATTTTTGGCCTGACGGTTTTTTTTTCTAAAGGTTATCGTTGTACTACTATAAATTAATTTTTATCACGTTTCGTATCACGTTCTTTTTCTTTTGT
Source organism: Myzus persicae (assembly GCF_001856785.1). Taxonomy (NCBI): domain Eukaryota; kingdom Metazoa; phylum Arthropoda; class Insecta; order Hemiptera; family Aphididae; genus Myzus; species Myzus persicae. Next base: position 77,612 of record NW_019103960.1, read on the forward strand.
AGTAGTAGTGGTTTATATAATCAATCCATTCGATGTATTAATTAAATACGTTTTCTGTTTTCAGATTGTATAATATGTGCATAATGTATCTATTATTCATGTAGGCAGATATTGCGTTTTTTGTTCATTTTTTAAATCATTTGGAAAATTTTATCATTTTTCTACGTCAAGTTTCCAATCAATATATAGTGATGCTTCACGAAACTATTATTGTGCTTTTTTACTGTCAGTTATTGTAAAAGTACATAATGTAAAATCAATAGCTCCGTCGCGATGGCTCTGAATCTATGACATTCATTGAATTTCATTACGTTTTTTTGTGAGTGTAAATGATTCTTGGAAATGTAATTTTTGTTTTGTCATTAAAATCAGTGTTACTATCTACTGATTGTAGTTGTATCATACTTGCAATTTCCGAGGATCGGTATCAACATACCTACCTACCTATAATAGTAGATATATATTTTTAAGCAATTTTAGGAAAACCTTTTGTTTCAATTGCCGTGACACGTTTAATTCTAATACATGACTATTGACAAGTTAGTGCTTAATATAATGAAAGATAAAATAAATTTCCTATGTGACTCTACGAGCTTATAGATGTATAACAATTTTTGTTGTTAAATATTATCAGAAATCATAAAAATGTAATTTTACTTTGATTTTAAAGTCTATATTTTTTTTTGCAAATAAATCGTTAAGGTCACTTCTACAAAATGTGATTAAACATTTGAACTTATTCTTTTAGATTTAAGACAATTGTACATAAAATATTTTTTGTGTCGCATGCCAGAAAAATAAATATTACAAATGTTAATGTGGCGTCTTCTTGAGTCTTAATATCTAATCAAATCGTTATTTTTAACTTACAATTGTACGTTTAAAAAAAATGTATAATAATCATACTAGCATGCAAATATATTTCATAATAATATTTATAGGTGCACTTTTATTACATTAATATATAGTACTAAGATTTTTAAATTCTTAATTACATTAAAATATATTAATGTCCCCAAGGTTTTTAAACTAATACTCAATCTTCAAAAAGAATCTTCAATAATTATGTAAAATAAAAATATTCTTACTCGTTGACCTTTTGAATACTTTATTGAAATATGTAAAATATATTGATTAAACATGTGCGATTCGTGCAATATAATATAATATCCCGAGAATATACATTATATTAACAGTGTAGCTACAATGCTCAACTGAAGCTCAATGAATTCGGCTTACTTGGCTATGGGATTATCTATTTTAGCTAAGCAGTAAGCTCATTTAATCTGGCTGAGTGCATTAAAGTATTAAAAATTGAAAGACAAAATTTCGTGATAAATATTAATTCGTTAAAATTATTTCAACCAGAATTAATAATAATAACAACAATACAAATCAATTATTTTTGGATTGCAATATGTCGAACATTTGTCTGATACAATTTTATTGTATAATGTACTCAAGTACAATATACTATTATTATGTTTATGTATGCAATTCGTCATACATCGGCTTAACGGGCTCATATAATACATTAATACATAGGTAAAATTATCAATTTGGTGTTTAGAGTTTGTTAGTTTATTTTGTTCATCTATTTGTTTTGTTTATTGTCAAAATATATGTTTACGTGAAGACGGAGCAAAAACTAAAAGTAAATACAGCTTATGACGCATAGCCTCTGGTGGGTGCAGCAAGTTCAGTACAACACAATTTAACTTAATAAACAACAATATAATATTAATAGATTAAACACTAGAAAATAAATTACAATTTAAAATTTTTCGTGCAATCATAACATAATATGATTTAGATTTAGATTTTTTAAATACTTTTTATGATAGTACTTATTTCGGTACAATGTTAAAACGAATACCAACATAAATAACCATTTTCCTACCAAATTCTTTATTGATTACTAGTGTATTCAGAATTACAGACTGTTTTGGACGTATTTGGTAGTTATGTGATTTGGAAAAATATTTTAAGTCTACATTATAAATATGATTAAAGATATTCCATACATATAATCCATACAAGTTTCTTACATTAAAAGTACTGAAGAGATCGCATTTATATGAAAATCATATAATTTCAATGGAATAAATGTCAATAGTGAGTTTAAAGTTATAATTAATGGATTTAAGGCAAACTTAGATGAATTTCCCCAAATAACAATACCATAGCTAATAATGGATTGTACAATCTCTCAATATTCTTCAGTCATAAAATTCTAGATCACCGTCGATATTTTTTGGTTATCCCAGAAACCGCATTTTTAATTCATAAGCCGAGAACGACATTATATACCCCGTTTAACAAGGTACTTCTTAACGTTATTTTATTTCCTCGATTATATAGAATATAAATAATGCAGCGTACACAGGAATATATAACTGCGTGGATCGAGATTAAATTCCATAACATTTTTTATTATTGATATTATTATTATTATTATTATTGCTTCCGTGGTTCAACTCGTGATACCTGTTCCGTTTGATCAATAATTTTAATCAAACTCTTATATATCATAATGAAAATGATTGTTGTCTAAATATTTCTACTATTGTGGGGGGTTTTTTTTTGAATAGTGTTATTCATGGGTATCTAGATGAAAGTGCACTAATCACCGTTTTTATTTTTTAATTGGCCACCACAGTTGACGTGGAGGTCGTTGGTTTTTTTCACGTACTGCCGATTTCTATCGAAAGCAATTTCATTTTTCGCTTTGACCTTCATAGTAATTTATTTATATTAACTGTTTTTGACCATACTCAACAGATTTTTCAGGCATTAATTTATAAACATTCTTCGATGAATTTTTGCAATTCATTTAATTATGTTTGAACTCTGCGGTGCAGTTTGGTATCCTGTTGAACCGTAGGTACAATTATTAGATTAGGTAAAGGCTGTGTCGTTGAATAAAAATAAATTATGCTTTTATAAAATCTTCTTACGTTTCAAAATTTTAAATTGTCGAGCGACGACGGTATGTATACACTATAGGTGCCTACATCATTAGAAATGACGTGCAGTACCTACGTTAAAATTATTATTGTAACACTACACCTCTATATAACTTATTCCATCTAGTACATTCAATTCAAGGTTACCTAGGTGTTTTTATAATGTCCCAAGTTTAATTACTGCATTTTGCATGAATACTGAGATAAAATAATTTTCGCTCCACAGAATAGAACCATTATAATTTATAATAATATATACATTTAGGACATTATAGGACCGATCCAATTTTTATTTGAAAACTGAAATGTGTATGATTAATTAATACAATTATTACACACCTACTGAAGTATACTTAGTATATTATTATATTACTCTGTTTAATGCACATAATTGTATTTGTCGAGTACCTACTAATTAATTTCATCATGTTCCATAATAATTATTATGTAAGATATATTGCATGCAGGTATATGGTTTCAATAGTTTCGTATTAACAAATCGTCGAAATGTGAAATTAATTATTTCTAAAAAAAAAACCTTTGCAAACATTTTTTCGTCTGTATACCTTAGGTATTGACTATTGATTTGGTGTGGAAGTACGATCAACATATTACATTTATTACATGGCTAAGCTAATAAACGGATTCCTAACAGTTTTCTAGAAAAATAATAATATTATTTTTATGTGAACATTTTGAGTTCTAATTTTTTTATATTTTAATTTATTGTAATACTGTCGTCGTCAACTGTGGAATTTACTCTATAGTATAATATACGATCAGTTCTAAATATCATTATGATTATTATAATTATTATTACTATTCGAACAGGTTAGAGATTAGGTTATTGAGCTACCCTCCACAAAAACTTACTAAAAAAAAATATTGTATTAAATGTTAATTACATATATTTAATTGTGAACACACCAAGTGGCAAGCTCCATTACAATACGCATATGTGTCGTATAAAAACAATTTCTTTTCTACATATTATTTAGAAATTACAATACAAGCTATTGTGTAAAGAACAACATATAAATGTGAAATATATATATAAGTCAATTTTTGATGAAAGGTACTATCTATCGGTGGGCCCCATATATTTTGAGTAGTTATTTAGTATTATTACTATTAAAAAGATAACGACACCAGTTGCACTTTAAGCGTCTTTGAGGACTCCCTGGAATGGAAAAGGACTATAATTTGTTAAGAAGAAGGTGGGGTGGTGAGGTAGTGTATTGTGAAATCTTTTATAGAAAAATTAAAATTTAAGGAAGAACATAAGTTAATTTTCTGAAGGTAACACTGGGAAAAGTTCGCATTTTATTAACGTTGGATTTTTTAGAACTTCGCCGAAGCTGAAGACCATAATATTATATTATATTATATTATATAGGTCCAGTCTCCATATATTTTTACTTGAGGAGAATGAATGTTGGGTGAAAAATATGTGGCTTGTTTGCCATATTTAATGACCAACACTAAGATTAAATGAAAATAAGTTACTATATATGAATAATATTTGGAGTGCTTTCGTCGTTTAAGTTCTCTATACACAGTGCAACCTTTGCAGTTGATGGTTCACTTCAGTTTAAGATCACGAGTATCTGGACAGGCAGTTTAATGATGATTGTATCCACATCAGACACAGCGAGGAGGGCATTCGCAGTAATTTTGGGTGTGGTCACAATATTGTCAGCTAATTTAGGTACTGGATTATGATTTTGGTACGGTTCTTCTACTTAGATTTTGGTATGTAAAAGTGACCGGAGATGAAAAATGTCTTTGAATTTTACAGTGGGTTTAAGATCTTTGTGATTTAGTGGCAGAGAGATTTTGGATCAAATTAGTGAACTTCAACAAAATTAATTACAAAACTCGATTTAAATTTTGTCTGTTTCTATAGTAGGATGTAGATTCCGAATCACTACGCATATTGTCTTATCTTATTTTAAATGATTGGTGTGATAAGTACTGCACAACAGTTAATTATTAAACAGTATACCTAGTGTTGATAAAATTTTTTTTATTAATATAAAGAAATTGTCATTCGGAGTAAAAGTTGGTTTGATAATTATTTTATCATCTATATATAATAACAAAACATATCATTTTTTATAAAAAGTTGTTTCATCATTCCAACTAAAGGTTTTATTTTTAAGTGGAACAATTAATGTACTTTAATGTATTGATTTTTTTGTCCAAGCAGTACTCATCAAAATAGTAAGTAAAAGTTTTCTACAAGCTTATACAACTTTATATTTATGATTAGAAGTTGGTTGTTAAAATTGTATAAAGTTCAGTCTTAAAAAAACATTACTTGATTTATTATATTATATTTAGGTAGGTATCCATAGAATATTTTTGTCTGAACTAAAATAAATGTATTAAGAAGCATATTTTTGTAATTATAAATAAATATGTTAATTATCGAATTACCATTATTATACTGCGATAATAATATGTGAAAAATAATATAAACATACTCTTTGGAATGTTTCATATAATAAGTAATTTTTAAAATGTATTTATACGATGTATTATTATATTGTATTAAATAAATGTATATTATTATTAATAATATATCTCTTAAAGACAATAAATATATATGTTTTTACTATCTATATAAGATGATGAACCTAAGCATTGTTCTTTTCTAACTATACAGCGTGATAGGAATATTCATTAAAGTATGAAATTGTAATTGTAATTTGTGAACATTGACAAAGCAAATTATTGACAATGAATGTATGTGAGTTTTTACTTTTTAGTACGTAACTATTGAGTCTGTGCTATTATATATTATCTAACCAAAAATTAACCTAAATAATTAATAACTTCTGTTAGAGGTCAATTAATCTAATATGTGTAGTTATTTTATTTGTTTTTAAGAATGTACTTTTATTAAATTTGATTATAACTCTTCGGCAAAGATTGAACATGTTCAGTTTAAAAAAAGTAACTAGCTTTTATTAACTAGGTTATCTTTTTTCTTTTTCTATTAACCTTATAACTTGAACAAATAAAAAAACTTCAATTGACTTTTATGTTCTAACTTAAATTTTTTTTAAATTAACAATTAACTTACTTATAAGTTAAACAAATTAATTTACTTGTTCAGCCTTGTTTCGTCAGAGGAATCTAGTATTTAAAAATAATTGTTGAATTTGATATTTGTTTACTTCAAAAATAGTATGTACCTACAAAGTAATAAGTAATAACTAAATAGGAGACAAGGTTTGTTACCTACCGTTCTATTGTATCAATTATAAAGAGAGGCATTGACTTGGAAATTATTTTTGAATTTCGAAATTTAACATAATATGCTGAATAATGTGGCTCTTGCCATGTTATCAACTTTCTCTCTCTCCCATCATCCCTTGAGTTAATAATTTTTTCCCCGAAATATTAATATTCCACAGATCCCGTTCAAGAATGATGAATCATCTAACGATACCAGTAATGTACAGTAGTTAATTGGCGTTTATCAATATAAAACTGAAACAAATATAATTAAGTTATAACAATTGTCTAACGAACAATCAGTGCAAGTCATTAATTATGAAGTATTATGCGTATGTCATCGTCCTTATATATAAATATTGAATAATAATTTTTTTATAAATTATTGAATAGGTACCTAATTAATAGTTTCGGTTGATAATTATTATATTCTATATCAAGATCGTCCAATTATTTTGGTGTAAATGTTTACTAATTATTAATTATATATATTAGTCATGACTTATGAGTATCTAGTTAGACAGTTAGTGCACTTTATATAAATTATATAAAGATATTATATTTGGTCGAGTACAAGTTCGAGTACTAGTTCAAGTTGTTAATTTAAGCTATTTATAGTCATGTTTGATTTATTTTTTTTTAGTTTTTAATATTTCACAACACAAACTTAAAATCGCAGAGTTTAGGTTGATATTAGAGTTTGATTACCGAATTTTAAGAGGTGAATGTTTTCGAAATAATGTTATATACCTTATGAAAATATATTATCTAACGAAGGAGTTACATTGTTTTTAGATTTCTTGTACCTACTATATTTTAGATAATATAACACTAAGTACTACATAATTACTTCGTTGGACAATATTTAAAAAAAAGTGTACACAGTATTTCAAAAATTTAAAAATGTTCTCTTCCTTATATTTTTTGGAAACTGTTTGTGCCCATCATTAAATTTAAATTATGGGTAAAGGAATTTTGCTGTATTGCCCATTATAGATGGTCGATGAGACTGTATATTAGATATAGGCAACTGGTGACACTTTTTTATTTCTGCTAGATTTTACTCTAAAAATGGTATCCATGTTTGGGACTACTTACATATTATTATGTGAATGTACATTTTCCAACATAAAACTTATAAAATCCAAGGAAAGAAATCGACTAACAGATGAAACCTTAGGACATCTATTACATATTTCAACTTTCAACTACAGAAATATAAGTCGATTTTGCTCATTTATCTGCAATTACACGTCCCAAACCACACATTAAAACATGTTTTGTAGGCTTTACAATTTTAATTTTAATGATCTTTTTTGCTTTTTATGCTTTAAAGTTCTAAAAATTGGCTATCTGTAATAACTTTGAGTCGCTCATTCCTAGTATTTTTTATGTACAATACTATACCGGCAGGGACCTATCATTTTTTAAGGAGTCCTAACTTAAATCACGCATATAACCCTACCCCAATAATTGATTCAGGTCCTGTAGGCCACTGGATATGAATTTTATGTGGATTCGGGTTCTTTCATAACGACCTATCCAACACCTACTGTAACGGATTGCGTACAATGTGTATAAAAACCGCCGCAATATTCTTTACAGTAACACTCGAAATTATCTTCCAAATGAGATACTGCGTGCGTGGGGACTTACTGTGGATTTTGTTACGGACGTAAAGAGAGAGGCGCAACTTGTGGGGGGAGTCCTGTGTCATGGAATCCCCTTCCCTCTATCTTTATTTGAGAATTTACATAGAGTAATATACTAATATACACTTTATTAGGTATATTAACTATATTTATTCATATAGATAACTTTAATATATTATTACCGTAGTTTTCTATCACTTTTTTACCCATATATTATTATATATTTGAGTCTGCTTTAGTATTTATATTTATTATGTACAAATAAGAAACTACTTTTTTTTGGATTCCGGACAGAAGCCATTAATATATAAGTACATTGGTTTTTCGATTGTGTATTTTTAAAAAAAATTTTATTGCCTCGAACATTACCTCTGGAACAGTAAAAATGATTCAATTTTAAACTTTTAGGATGGTTTTTGCAAGTAGCAAATTAAATATAGTTAGTACATTGAGTCAAAAAAATACAATGTCAGCAGTTTTTGAAATAATAATAATTACAGAAAACTGGAAATATTAATACTCAATACCTACCGGTTATCGATAAAATCAATCTAATTATAATTCAATGCCATCATTTTCAAGATAATATCTTGACAATTTTGAGCTACTTATGAATATTTGAAATGATTTACTCCTTTTATATTTTTTTCGATTTACGTTGATAAAAAATGTTCTAAACAAAAATAAATCTTAGAAACGTATTAAGGTTTCTCATAAATTGCTCTTATTGTAATTTAAAAATTTCTAAAAAAATATTATGCTCAGAATTATTTTTATGTAGATTTGAGTATAGCAATTAGCAGTGGCGTAATAATAGTTATAAGGAAAGGTGGAATCAATATTTTGTCATGAGAACTCACAATGTATTGCTCATTATCATTTTTTATTACATACAAGTAAGTAAGTAAGTACCTATACCTATATAATTTGTATTTACTAAAATTCAAGAAAAACAATCACCAAGGAATAATATTTAACGACATGAAAATATTAATTAAGTATCATCATAAATCATAATAATTCTACACTTTTCTTGGTTTATTTAGATTTTTATTAGATGAATATAATGTATATAGGTACAATGAATTAAAATACATATACACATTTTGTTGATTAATTTATCCCATTAAAAAAATCAAATAAATAATTATTATTACTATTACTAAGCTAAGCACGTGGTTGGGTTGGTTGGGTACAGCACAGGCTCCTCACATTATTAAGCCTCACCGATACCTATTTACTGCTAGATACACAGTGTTTCAGTGCGCATAATATAGTGCCAAATTGTATTTGTTGTATTCGATTTAAAAATAATAAAACTTATTGATCTTAAAAGCAGATTAACAGATCTAATGACGGTGTTTAATTACAAAATCCACACGCGAGAACTGTGAAAAAATCCTTGAATTCGGATTTTATCATACAGATTTAGCATAATTTAATTATATATACAGCAAGTATGTGGAATATAACACACAGTTGAAATTTGAAAAAATCGTTTTTCGTTTCCTACTACAACAGTATAGCTAACACGGAGAGAAGGAAAGGCTAAGGGTTTGCCGTTGGATTCAACATCCACCGCCCTTCGCTCGCAACGATTACCCCACTATATCGATCTACAGACGTGCAGTGTATGGGTGTATTATTACATGGGCGCCCACTGGGGGGGGGGAGTCCATAACACCCCTCTATTTCAGTCAATATCAATTGTTGTGTATCACTTGTAAAACAACAAAAAATAGTATTTGTGTGTTATCAGAGATTTTTTACTTTGCCCCCCCCCCCCCCCGGGTTTATATTTCTGCGGGAACCCCATTGTATTGAGATATATTTAACTATCACGTTTAACGGTACCTAGGTACACGTTAACACTTTCCAAGCAGGTGTGTGTGGCCGAGACGGAACGATTCCCGACCGGTGTTCCCGGCAACTTAATACTTATATACTTATACGATACGTCTTCCGTGCGAAAACGTCAAAACCAAACACATACATATTATTTTGTTATGCACACATGATATCGCCATCATTACGACGGTTTGAAGAATCAAGGACCAACGCGTCGTACGTAATTCGACACTGCACGGTTCGTCATTTCGCTCGTTGCATTGTACCTATATGCGTGTGCGTGCTTGTACGTGTGTGCGCGTGCGTGAGCCATATATTGTGTTATAAATTATTTCCTGTAGGGGTCAAAATAACAACTGTGGCCTTCGGATCAATTCAGCATCTCTCTGTGTATCGGTGTCCATCCGCGCCGCCGCCTCCTCGCTTGCCGTTTCGATTTTATTTTTTTACCATATTATAATAGTACCTAGTGTTTTTTTTTTTTTGCGATTTTATTTTCAATTTTTTGTTAACAGATCACGCGACGGCCGGACGTCTGTTCCAGCACGATATCGCGCTATATGCGATGTACGATATTAATATACATATACTAATGATGATCATAATAAAATTAGTGACTAAAAATATCAAGGGTTCATGTTAGTGTATATGTTTACGTAATGTTTAGATGTTTGAAAGTATCTACCGAAAGCCTTTTAAAATGGTCGTTACAAGGTCCAGTTAAAAAATTTAATCCAATAAATAAAAAGCAGGGAATTCGAAGTAAAAAATAAATTTAAATAATATGAGACAACATATAAAAATAAATAAATTTATAGATAATATACACGTCAATGAGCTTAGGTGAGGTTTTAAGTTTGAAAATGTTCAACTGTACTTAAGTAGGTAGTTTAAAATTTTTTATTTTATTGATCATGAAAGCCAAGATGAATTATTGAGCCAACATTTTGTCAACCACTTGTAAAACGTTGTATGAATGTTCAAACAAACGATTAAAATCATGAATGGACATACGTAGTTTTGCAACTGGTTGACTTTGTTTAGTATACCTATCTCGTTTATAAAAAACTGTTTCATAAATGGTCGTTAAAAAAATATATATTGCCTGCTTTAATTAAATATTTAAACGATCGCCCGAACACACACATGTTGTCTTTAATATTTTTTATTTACACAAAAATCAGTGCCCTAATAGTATAAATGACACTGCCGTCGCAGAGTTCCCTGTACCGTATGTATATATATATATAACATGGCAATATGCGTATCTATACCCATTCGTTCATCATTCCCGCGGCGGCGTGGTCGTCTGCGTGCGTTGCCGGAAGTAAATAATTGTCTAAATTCGTCTGTCTCCGACCCGATGACGTATATGATTAAAATCGTACCTCCATACCCAACCACCGTTTAACGCGATGGCACAATAAAGGTTTATGTATCAAACGCCAAAACAACCATACCCACACCCAACGGTTGTTATCGTTGCGGTTAATATCCCAGAAATCGCGGTGTAACGCATATTATTATAGCTGCGTATAATATAAAATATTATTATTAATATGTACGCGTGTGCTCACACTCTACCTAGTAGAAACCTATACCAGTACTCGGGTTTAGATACACATCTACCTGCCGGCTACCGTATGTTATGATACCAATATCTAGTTTAGTTCGTTAGGTTAATGGTTACAAATCGGCTTCAATCGCAATTGATAGAATATCAGTGAAAGCGTACGCAGCTAAGTAGCTGAGTCATCTTGGGCGCAGAAGATGAAAATCTTAAATTAAATCTACAAATCTGTATATTGTACCTATTACAAGTAATCAGTAATCACTCTGCAAAATACCAATGCATCATAATATTAGTAAGGAGTCACTAATCTAGTAACCGTCTACAATGGCTGTGCAAATAATATATATTATAATGCATAAGTGTTATTTGAAGTTTATTTGATTATGTATTTGAGTATAATACACATAGGAATTTTATGACGTATGCGCCTTCCTACAAAAAAATTCTATTTAATATGCCACTGCAGCACTGCCACTTGAGCAGCACTGGGAAATTCCGTGGTGGTTTTAAAAATGTTTGCAATTTAGCATATTTGTAAAACCAAAAACGTTCAACACTTATGAAATAGACCACGAGTGAAGGATACATGATATTTAAGCCATCACAATTTGGTATAAATACACAGAAAACATTTAAAGGAAACAAAATCTTAACAATCACTGCGGAGTACCTACCTAATTGTAAAATTTTAAAAATTATGTGAAAAATACGTCTTACAATGCTCTGCAATTAGCGAAACTCAATTTAAAATCATTTGGTATTATTACAAGACGTGGAGATGGGGTCGACTTTATGTTTGTGTCGTTCCCAAACGCAATTCGCCGCTCGACGTAGTTTTCTATCGTACCTATACAATATCGGACGTCGCATATTATGCGAAATTTCAAAAGTCACACACGACACGCCAGTAGGTACACTTGCACACCATCCCCTTGCCCCCCCCCCCCCACTATAAAACAGTACCTGGGCAATACATCCCGGCACATAATATCTAGACACACTCGGGTTCGTACCATGCCTAATGGTGAAATACAACGATATTAAGAAGGGGGACCGCAATCGCTTACGCAGGCACTGATACATTCATAATAATACATATTTTATCGTACAATTTACGCGACATTATAGTAAATACGGTTCATGATGTAGCGACCGTAAGGCTGCGGGTAATTTAATAGCACTATATATACACTATATTGTGTTTATTGGACACACACACACACACACATGCGCTGACGCTATATTATATTATATTATTGTGTTATGTCTTATGTAGTGGGTACCTGTGCGCCGCCGCTATCGCAACTCCGTTTAATTGCAGGTAGGTATTCAGGATAAAAAAAAAAATTAAAAAAACGGCTGTTAATCATCGGTATATAGTGCCCGTGCACCTATACAGTATTATTAGGTATACGCGTTTTGTTTGTTTTAACGACACGTTTCATAAATTACGTATCGTGTCGTTCATCGACGTTTGTGGGTTACACATATAAATTATAATACACACGTCATATTATTTCAGTCGGGCCGTGCATACGCGCGCTGCAGGTACCTCGAACCGGCGAACGAACGCCCTTCGGTTTCGTATGTAGGTAATAGCTGTATTCGCGATATTCGCGTTGTGTAATATGGTATAATAACTACATATATTATATTATATATTATGCACGGGTGTGCATGTGTGTGCGCGCATATTATATTGTTTCCGAGTGCGGCTCTGATGGCGGTAAAAAATAATAATCACCCGCTCGCACCGTCAATCTTATAACTCTCTCGAATATCTGAATTGCCTATTTCGATGTCGATGGGAGAAAAAAACAAATCCCGTGCTTTTCAAATTTACCATCGGCGCAGTATAGTCGTGTTGGTATATGTGCTTGCGGAGACACATAAGATAAGACATCTTAATATTCTTTTCGCGTGTACCGATGGGTACGTCCTGTAATGTGCTTTGGAAGGTATCCTATTGGATTCGTTGATGCTCCATGGGTCACGATGACCTCGTCTGATAAATTGTTATTTACATAATATAATATATTCTGTTTTGTTTTACTTAACTGTACCTATAATACTACTGCGCTAAAATAAACTTTCAAATATTATTGTTTCTGATTATTATGAGTACGGCACATGTTTCAAAACATTTTCTATATAATAAACGTATATTTATAGTATATACGCACACGCGCTCACACACTGTACCCAATGATTAATGTGTCAGTTCCAACGAAGACCTGACCTAACTATAACCTATTTAAAAATAAAATTTAGAATTTATGAATTTGGCTGATGTCTAGTCGTCTAACAAATTAGTTATGTATGGACTATGTGTTTACGTTGAATTTTGAATACCAAAAACCGTTATTTGTTGGAATTACATTTATGTCGTGAATTTAATATTTCATAGTCATATACATTACCTATGAACACATTTACTGTGGCTTATTCTGATGAATATATATTGTACGCCTAATGTTTGATTCGAATGAGTTATTAACAATTTGAATAGGTATACATTTCCAAGCGCTCATTCTGATGTTGACGTTTTTTTTTTCTGAAATATAGTTATATTTATATCTAAATCACCAACGTCCAATTCGATGATTTATTAGAAAAAATAAATTGATGAAAAAATAAAAACAAAAATTATTCTGTAATTACGTCTGAGCATAGGTATGTGCAATTTGATAGCGAGGAGGGGACCACATAAAAATGTCTGTACCAATAATTAACTATCAGTATAATTAAATATTTTTATATATACATGACAAACCTGATTCTGTAATGTTATGAAATAATAATTTAACTATTAAAATTTAAAATACAAAAACAAATAGATAATTACTACTAAAAATTACAAAAAAAAAAAAAAATCATAAATAAATAATAATAAGAAGAATACAGATAAAACAATTTACTAAAACAGTATTTTTAATTTAAAAAATGTTTATTTGTTCAACTATTTACTAAGCTATCAAAATTAAATATGGAAGTAAAAGGTTTAAATCCTTAACAAATAAGCTTCCAGACCATCAAAGCGATCCTATTTAATGATAAATTCTGTGAAACTTGGTTTCCATAGTATTGAACTTAGAAAATAATTATTCACAAGAAGTGTAATTTACATATTTACATCAACTTGATTACCACATGAGCATCAAACACAAGAGTATAAGGTCACCTGTGGTTACAGAATGACACCAGACTTCGATTACTGTTTCTCAAGTAAGGCGAGTTTTCCGATATGATTGAAGATAGTTATAGGTCAATAATAATCAATATCAGGAACATTCCTTACTAACAAATAGTTAAGTATCTCAGGGTAGACACTAGAAATTTAAAACTAGAAAAGCCATTACGACCAATTGACTTAAGACTAACGTGGTGTCTGGAATTTGCTTTGGGAATAGAGGGGGGGGGGACTAACTAGAATCTATCATAAATTTGGTATGCTGATGATGTCGCGGGCAACATTTTAGACTTTTGTAGTAATCTTCATACAAATTAAAACAATAATATACTGTTACATCTTACGTAATACTTATATAGAACTTTGAAAGCATTTTTAAACTTTACTGAAAATTCTGCGAGGGCAGCACTGCTGCAGCTCCGTCAGCCGTTCTCCCCGTCTACGCCACTGGACTAACACAACCTGAGATTGATTGACCAGATCCATTGTTCTTAATGCATCCCGAAACCTTAATGGTTTTGTATACAAATAGTTTCAGTAAATTTATTAAATTTTCTATTTTACTGTTTTGATAAAAGAAAAACTACTTGGTTTTTAAGTACTTTTAAAAATATCACTTCCTTTTGAAATACTTAATCAACTAAATCACTAGTAAATCAGGTTGGAAAAAAAGTTCGACAAAGTTAAATAATTAACATATGATGGATATAGAATAAAACGAAAATTAAATGCATGCAAGGTATCAAATAATGCAGACGCAGCAGAATCTATATGTAATATTATATTGTGCAGACCCAGTTATATGTTAATACAAGAGTAATTATTGGCCTTAAGAAAATCAATAAAAGAATGAGATAAACAGCCTCGGTAAATTATTAATTAATAACCGAGATAAAATCAATGGACAGTGCTGGATTTATAGCTTCTGCGCTATCGCAGAAAAGGCCACACTAACACTAAATTAATGGTAACTTACAAAGGATAAGTTCTGGTATTCAACCAAAGAAAGTAATATAAATAGTATAAAAATATTCGAAATATCTTAAATCTAGGATAAATTCTTAACTGCAAAAGTCCGCTGGTCCCGAGACACAAGTAATGCGAGTATGCAGAGAAAAAAGTAAATAAGACCACTGCTGTTATCGTTAGACTATAAATCTCCAGGAAGATTAAAATCATCACATAAAATAAACGTATTATAAGCATGAATGAAAAGCAAATTTTCTACAGTGAAGATATATGTCTCATAGGACAAACAAAAACTGTTAGGACACATTTAATATTTTATAGATAATTAATAGTGATTTTATATTAAATGCATACGAATACCAGAATACATAATGTTGAGGGTTACGGAATACTTCTATAATGCAGCAGAATTCTTTGAACATATTTTACCGGTTTTCATTAAAATATATTTTTAAACTTTTAAATGTAAAAGCATAATATTATTAGCCCTCTCTCTACTTAAAACGAACAATATAGCCGGGTTATGTACATTCATGCCCTCGTTCTTGTCGCCAATTATTTTCTGACATTTTTCCTGCTTGATAAATTTATTATTTAGTTTCCCAAGTCATAATCAATGATATTGATTATCCTAATTATTAAACATCAGTGATCTAACGCACGCACGCTCACACACACACACACACACACACACACACACACACACACACACACATGGTCATGTTAGTATAGTCTGCTCGTTATGAACTGCGTGTTTATTTAAACCGAATACTTCCTAGAAAACTTTTTTATGATATGTACCTTCATAATCTAAAAAAAAATTGGTAAGTAATTTTTATAACTATTAGGTGCACTGTATAATAACATTTACAATGAGTAATGATAATTAATTATAAAGTAAAAATTAAATCAAATAACTGAGATAATATTAGTATTAACTTTTATACCTTACTTAATATAATACATTATGTTTATAGGATTTTATTCTAAATATTTTAATAATACATTTGATAAATCGTAAATATTTATTTGATTTATATGCATGAATACCTACTAATTAATGTGGTGATTTTCATGTTAAGCTATTTAAAAAAAAAAAAACTATTTAATTTTTTTTTGTATAGCTAATGAAGTTATATTATATAGTAACGATAAATATAGTTGAATTGTTTTTTGCTATTTTAGGCGTTCAAATTTTCAATTTGTACTAGTTTCTATTTACTATTAACAATTGCCGATTAAAAAAAATTCGCTCACTAAAATACTTAAAAATGTAATCAAGATTCTTCATAAGTTGTTGTAATGGAAATTAAAAAAATTGAGCCTAAATCTACAATAAATTTATAATAAAACTTTTTTCCTTGGGCAAAAAGATTGAAAATGTAATAGAATGTTCCCTATAAGTTATTATAATAGTAGTTAAAAAATATTAAAGATACTTACATAGGCAAGATTATAATTTCTTTTATATGCATTTAAAATCATCAAAATCGCTGAAATTTACTATTTTTTTTAAGTTGGAAATTTATTAATTATTCATTTTTTTCTTGGGTAAGGATTAAAATTAAAAACAAAGTTTTGAATAAATAATTCGTACTGTAACCAAAAAATCAAATATATATATATAAACTCAGTTTTTTTTATAGATTTTGTAAGTCCTAATTTGGACGAAATTTGATATTGAAACGTAGATTAGGTAATGATTTTAGATTTTGATGTAATTTAAAAATATTATATTCACGGATTTTCGAAACTTTTAGAGGTCAATATTATACATTTATATTGAAAACACACAATGACATTTTCAAATGCAATTTTTGGCAAAAATGAATTCAACTAACTATATATTGTTGCCTATCCCCTTGCTGCCTAATATAGTAATGTATGTTAGTAAAATAGATTAGTTTAATAGAAATAATATCGTAAAATATGCTTAGTTATAAACTTATATAGGCTGACAGAATGTCTTCGCTTAGAATCATTTTTCTTAGATTGTGTATAATTATTATACTATATTTAACTCGCCCATTACAGTGACCCCTTAGAGACACCTAATGTACAGCAGACCGGTACTTACTTGCCCGCTTTTTAATTTTATAGATATGTAGTTTTGTAGCATTCGTACCGGATTTGACTATTTTATAGTTATAAATTAAATAATAAATCATAACATTTATAAATGAATTTTTAAATGAATAAATGAATGTACATTTTTGTGTTTATCGGTTTACGGCTAATCATTTTTTTTACAAAAAAGTTTTTTTAGTCATAATATTGTGGAATAACTTAAGTAAAATATTAATTTAAACACAATCATTCATTTAAGAATTAAGACATTTATGATTACATATTTTATAGTGTTTAAATTTTAAAATATTAAATGTAATTATTTTAATTCTGTTTGTATACGGCTCAACTTCTCCATAGTGATGTATCGTAAGATATATTGTTTGTCTCTTCTGTGACACAATTAAGTATATATTATTTTTGTATTCACGTTTTATAACCGACAAATACGAAAATATATTTTTTAAAGACGTAGATCCCTCTAATTGCCTTTAAATGAAATTATTTGCACACGCAGTATTGAGAAAATCAATTCTTCGTTCGACTATTCGCATTCGTAGTTTCCTGAACAATAATAAGTAAAGAAAAACAATTATATTACGTATCGTAAACTAAGTAGATGTCTTGCTAGATGTCTTGCAAAAACAAAATGATTAAAAGTTAATTAATTTTGTGTGCAAAATACAATTAATTTTAAAAACATTTTTTTCCATTGTACATTTTTGTTATTACCATGTAGGAAGCGATTATCAGAAAAAAGTTCAAAAAGTTTATAGAGAGGAATGTTGTGTGATACTGTAAATTTTTATGCATCTACATATGACTGTATATTTTATTTTAATTCATGCTTTCATCAACACACCGCCGGTGAAAAGCCTTGACAAAATAATAGTTTACCATTTATCAATTAATTGTGGACGCATATTATGATAGCTGCACAGATTAATCTCAATACCTAATGTCAAACATTGCAATTCAACTATTCTCATTGTTTTTTCAAAACCCGTTTATTTAGTAGGTTTTAAAACGAAAACTATAATAGAACGCAAATTTTGCGATGGCCTCAAAACATCGTAAGTGTTGCAGTGTCCCACATTGCAGAATTTTCAAAACTGCAAATAAATACAGTACCCGGTAGTAGTTTAGTAGCATTATAAATGGATTTAGCCAATGTGGCAATGTGTTATGACTTTATGAGTTACGACTTATGAATAATACATAACAGATTGTTATAAATAATATAGGCAAACAAATACCTAAAATTATTTTACATTGTTAATATTTTATTTATGAGATAACACTATTAATATATTTTTACTTTATTTGGACACTGAGGTCTACAAAATCATATTGTACATCCTTGTCCACTCTTGAGTAACTGCAGCTTACTCACTATTGTGTTGAGCGCCTTTTGGAGAGGCTATTTTGAATGTTGTATTTTGATCTTATTCTTCATCAAATTAATCACTTACTAATAGTAGATGTTTGATGGACATTTCAGAACCACAAGTAGTGCATGGTTCGGTCTCGGATTTATTCGTGAGATGTTTGTGGCTATGCCAGGTATATGTTCTATCCTTAGGGGTGTCACTGTGTCAGTATTACATCCTGTTCTCAGTGTTCTCGGGTTAAATTTAGTGGGTTAATCCATCTATCCATGGTATGTTATAGTTCTGTTAGTTTATTGTCCCTCGGTAAGTCCCATTCCCTACGTCATACGTTAGTATAATAATATAAGAGTATAATAGTATATTAGACATTTTAGTTTATATTTGTTAATATTCTACATACTGTAAAAATATTATGTTTTCACTTACATTTCGTTTTTAAATATTGAACCCGTGAAGTCATTTATTAACAACAAAACAGACCATGAGTGCATATACCACACTATATGCTCGACGCTTCTAAAATTGTCTGTATTTCCATAAACTTTTAACAACTACATATTAAGACATTATGCTAATACAAAATATACTAATACTTAAGTTCAAAGTAGGTCATTGGGAGAGTGGGGAGGGTGTGTTTAATGTTTATACTTGAAAAAGATAATAAATCACCACGTTCGAAAAATGGTGGAGTTTTGGTTAGAAGCTTATTTTCTATTGTAATAAATTCGGATAAAATCCATCCTTGTAAAATCAATAGTCACACGTTCTTCTCTATGTTTAGAGTTGTATTTAATAAAAAATGTATACTATTTTGGCATCAACATGTTTTTATATCCCTCGGAAAAGACTAAGAATATCCATGTAAAAAAAAATAGAATATAAATTTGCGAAAGTGTAATTAAATTTAAAATACAAATCACTACTAGAACTAAGTATTAATTTTAACGAAAAATTATGATTATTATTTGATTAAATGATTAAATGTTGTGAAAATTGAGTACAATAGTAAAGAATGATTCTTTTTGAGTAATCTGAGATTCTTTCACAATTGAAGAAATCAATAATTCTTTCGTCACTTTCAGATATAAATAGAAATCCGGCTCACTGTCAGTCTTAGGTAAGTTCTTTATAAAAAATAATTCGTTTCGTGTTCCTTAAAAAAAAGAATTCCTTCTTTTGTCGTTGCTTTGGAAAATGAACGTGTGCCCTTTTTAGTTCCAAATAAAATAAAAATTCTTATTTAATCATAAATGTTTTTTTTATATTTATACTTATTAGGTACTTTTTAATTATACTTATGCATACCTACAAGTACTTATATTTATAATTTACTATTTAATTTAAGAATATAATATCGAAGATATTTTTTTTCTTTTATTCATCTATATTTATTATTTCTTAAACAGCATAAATTAATATTATATTATACTAATAACTTTGATACTCAATAATGAACACTAATTAGCAATACACACACTGAGAAAAAAAATTTAAATTTAAATTATTTACATATCTGTGTAAATTGAAACTCGAAAAAAACGAAAACAAATACATTTTTTCTGTAAGTGTATTATTTCTAAATGCACCTTATTAGTTCTCAATTAACAGTTTATAATTTAAAAATTAAAACAATATTTTTTAGACTATTTATCCATAATGTCGTATATTGTCGTAATAATATAATCATATTGTGTTATTCAATAGACAAAAACTTTAAAGGTTATATAGGTACACTAAGTGTAGGTACAAAATCGAATAGTACTATTTATAGGTTATGCGTTAAGACCTAAAGTATTAAGTAATTATTATGCATTTTTATTGAATAGCCTTATATAAATTTCATTCGAGAAGAAATTTAACGATTGTTAATTTTTTTTCTCAGCTGATACTATTTGAACTTTTGGTCTCTTTGACTTGACATATCACCGACATAGAATTACATAAATGCCATTGAACAGCCGCGAGTTCTTAGCTGAAATCATAAAAATTTACAGTCAAAATGGGAATAGGTATTATAATTATTAATTTGTATGATTTATTTATAGAGACGTATTATAATATAATATTTCACACGCCACGTCTTAACACACGACATATTTTTAAGTGTGTGTTATCGTATTTATTTTTATTTTCCAATTGCTTTGTATGCATAAAAAATGATTAAATTATGAGTTGCGTTTTTAATCACTCACCTCCTGTGTTAACATGATACATTTCAATAAAATATAAATATTCATTCATAAATGAATTCATTAATATTAAAGGATTAAAATGATGTAATATTGATATTACAATAAATACAATTTACCTATTCATAAAACTATATAATGAAATTAATCATACTCTAATACCTAGTCTAATGATATTCATTTGTAGAGCTTTATTTGTTTAAGTATTAAATATATTTTTAACCATTTTTATATCATATGTCTACAAACTCATTTAAGTACAGGAAATAACAAAATAGGTTAACATAATTCATACATTTTAATTTTTCTCTAGGTATAGGTATAATATCATTTTTATGATGGTTAATAATGTGTTCCTATGAGTTCTGTAGTTGAAAATCTGATTGTTCACCCCTTCCCCGGTCTACATTATATATTAAATATTAAACATAAGGCTATAGGTATTTTTAACATTTATTGATAATGCTATTTAGTATATCCGTATTATATTTTATTTTATTTCACTTGACTAAATGCTTTAGTTTGTTAATTATTATGTGTACATTTTCATTTCAGAATGATCAGATAACATTTAACGTAGATATACCTAATACAGACTTCTTATCAGTGAGCATTAGTCACATTGAGCCTAAATAGTATCACGTAAATATGACTGCACATAAAACTAAATAATTATAATGTTTCATATTTTATAAATTATTATTTATTAAGTACCTAGGTATATAAAATTTGATGACTAACTATTTATTTTCAAGAAATAACTCACTTAATACTTTAACATCACTTATTAGGCGTACTATATACTATTCTGATAAGTTAATAAATTAAAAAGGTAAGCAAGTGGGTACCGGTCCGCTGTACATTAGATGTCGTGTACTCGTATGAGTCACTAAAATGAATGGTATTTAATTTTAATTCAATGATAAAATATCATCGCATACAAAAAACGATTCTGAGCGAAGACAGTCTGTCATTCAGCCAATATTATAATAATATTTTTTAATTACAACAAAATAACTAAAAATCATTATTCTATGTTTAAATATTCAAAATTTCCCAAATTTAAACTAAAAATACCTATAGAAAAAACCGTGTTTATAATTTTTAGGGTTTTGGGTTGCATTATGAACAACTTATATAAAAAACCTTATTTTAAATTTTCAATCATAAGCTATAAAAACTGAACATTTTATACATTTGTAACTACAAATATCCAAGTTTTTCGACAGAGCAAACAATTATTTGTTGACAATTATTGTAATACTTCTAATAAAAATCGACATTTTCTTACGCCTATAAATAGCTTAAAAAGGGTAAAAATATTTTGAAAATGGTGAATAGAAAATGTCAAATATCCGGTGAAAATTTATAGTATCCGCGGTTATTATAGTTTCTTCGTTACATCAAAAAAACTTAGCTGGTCCTGCGTAAAAATGCCGGTTTTCACTTTTTTTCTGGACGCTTTTGAAAACCACTGTGAATTTTCAATTTGGTCCTCTCAAAAGAAATAGATTCACTTTACCATCAGAAAAGATACTAATGTTGAAAATCGAAGCATTATTTTTACTGAAAAAAATGTATACATATATTAAAAAATTACATCATTATAATATCAATAGGTACATTTATCGCTCCACTCAGAATCTAAAAATATTCACGTCTTAATTAATATAAATAATTAAAACATTACTTTATACTTGGAAATTACATACACAATTAAATCACTTTTAAATTTCAATAGGTAAGATAGTTAAGAAATTACATAAATATGAGTTTTGTTAATATTCAAAATATAAATAGGTGCTTAATATTTTCCTCTCAAGAGTATCTGTTAATCTCTAACATCTATATTTTTTATATAAATACACTGTGGTATATACGATGATGAGTGGTACACCTAAACCAAATATTTGAATATTAAAATTTAAAACAAGTATAAAATATACAATAAAATACTGCCAGGCTTAACCTTAATCAGACAACATTTATAATTTATAATAATATAAACCTTTGAAAACATTTAATTTTAATTTATTGGAAGATTATTAGATAGTTTTTAAAGTACTTGTATTGCTTCTACTGTTTTTATCTTTATTACATCAAAGGTTTTTCAGTTTTTAAAATGAACATATGACACAAATTTGATTTTATATTCCTAAGCGATATAATATTTTCTGAGAATTTAAATAAGTACATACAATTTTAATTTTGAACTTGAAATTAATTAGTTACATGTACTTAAAGTCGGGGAATCCCTGTGCACATTTAAACTTTTAATACTAAGTAAGTACATATAAAGTTATACCTAACTAATTAACTACTAGTTTAATATTCTAGTTTTAATAATTTTATTTTTTGAAAAATATTTTGCTTGTATCTACGGAATTAAAAGTCTGATTGTGGGATAAAGTAAAAAATGTTGTGTTGAGAATTAATATTAATAACGAATAATAATGAATGTATAATTTTGTATTTAAAATTGACATTTATTACAAATAATTGTTTGATAATATAATAAAGGACAAAAATAAATTGTAGTATTTCTTATGAATACAAATAACGACGAATAACACGAACTAAATTGCAAATCATTTTAAATAAATGTTTTATTGGATAAAATAAAAATGATTTATATTTATATTATTATCAAGAAAATAAAATTATGTTGGGTGTTATATTTTAACTCATATAATTAAAAATTATGATGAAATATGATTATTTTTAAAACAAAAAAAAATTGAATTAATATTGATAGATATAATTTTGTGAAATAAATATAATACGTAAAATAGCATAGGTTCTTTCTATTTATATATTGCTTTTAATTAGTCTTAATATGTTAGTCTACACAGCACTAAATAATTGAGAACAATCGAATAGTCGAACATTTTTTGTTTAAATCTGGATAAGTAAATTTATAATGAACTGTTAACACTAACTTACAATACGTAATACGTATAATACACGCAATATTCATTAAATGTCCACAGAATTTTAATTTTGATTGCAGCCAGCAGTTCATTAATTTACAACTATCTAGTAGGTACCTATTAATGAATCATTCATTTTTACATAGTATGATGTTTGTTAATAAATTGATATTTAAAATTGTTTTCAATTCTTTGAGATTCAAATCGAAACGAGTTAGTTATCATTTGTTTTAAAAAATACATTATCATAGGTATTTTCTTCGTAAAACACATATCCATAGCCCATAGGCGTAGTACATATAGTAATATATTATGATTATACGTCAAATTCAAAACTATTGAAAAAGTTGGCATTTAACACATTACCTATAGGTATAGATTAGAAAGTACAAGGTTTTGCAAGTTATTAATATTTTTTCAAGTTAAGTTGTAAGAAAAAATAAAAATGTTTATAGTTAATAGTTAAATCGGTAACTAATCTGTTTTAACTTCAAACCGAGTTAAGTTTAAAGTTATATAGGTTATATAGTGACAAGGATACAAAAAAATTTTAATTTAAAAAAACGTATCGTTGTAAAATCAATACATTCATCTCCACTCATAATCTAAAAGTTAATCAAAAAGTTAAAATTAATTTCATACTTTTTGTTAAAAAACTTGTTTATGCATTGCTATAATACTGGTCCATAATTTTAACAATAATTATTATTTGTTTTTTAAGTGAAACTTTCTTTCGTCGGATTCATGCGACCAAAAAGAGTTACGGGCTTACTTGTGGCCTACTCGACACTAAGGTTTCTATATGGTAATAAATAATAATTAATTTGTCTTATCTTTGTTTTTTTTTTTATTATTATTAATTGTTTATGGCATTAACTACGTGGTTATTAGTCAGCGTTACATGTTTAAATTTACATTAATTGCTTACATACTATCTTAATTTCTACTAGTTACCTATATATTCACATATTTATTTTAACTTAAGTACAAATATTTAAATCAGTTGACACAGTTCTGTTGAGTTGACGAAATTGAAGAGTCTTTTGGTCGTCTCAGGAGTGGGTGCTAGTATCTCGTATAGTGTCTCAGGAAGTTTTAGCTCAATGCGCCTTTCAATGAACTTTCGGCATTCTGTACGTGTATGTTTGACTGTGATGATTGTTCCGCACGTCGGGCATGATGGAGGGTCTTCTTTGGCCACGAGATACCCGTGAGTCATGCGAGTGTGGCCTATTCGTAAGCGGACAAGAATTACCTCGTCCCTTCTAGACATTTCAAATGGGTTGGGCCATGGTAGTATAGAGTGTTTAATTTCTCTTAGCTTATTGTTATCACATTTTGCCCAGAGGTTTTGCAATTCATCCATGTACTTAAATTTGGTTGAGCTTAACAAGTCTCTGTCAGATATGAGGGGACATACTTCAAAAGCGGAGGTACCAGTTGTTTCTTTTGCTTTTAGATCAGCTCTTCGTTACCTCTTATGCCGACGTGTCCCGGGATCCATGCAAGTGATATACTATTTTTACGCTCATATAGTTCATTAATTATAAGACAGATATTTGGTTGAGACGTATTTAAATTGTATATGCTGATTAAATTACTTAAAGAATCTGTCATTAATAGATATTTCTTATCGTTAGGATAGTGAATGCTTTGAATCGCTGTGAGTATCGCTAGGGCTTCTACGGTACAAATACTACATACCTCATTGGTTCTTAATTGAATGTTTATATCATTTGATATTATAGCTAGTCCAGATTTCTGATCAATTTTCGACGCGTCGGTGTATATCTGTATGTATTCCGGGTACGATTGCAGAAGTTCGTAATGAAGACCTTTATAAATATTCTTATCAGTTGTGTTATTGTTGTATAGTGATATGCTCTTAGGTCTATTATACTTTTATTAAAGCGCCAAGGGGGTACGTTTGATACAGTGCCTTGAATTGTATTGTTAATCAAGGTTTCGTTTTTGATAATGAACTCTTGTTGTCTTTCATAAATAGATCTTAGATGAGGTGCATTAATAGGCTTATCCTGGTACCTTTTTTTAAAGATTTTGTTGTACACTGGATTCTCTTGGTGTTTGGCTATTTTTAGTATGTACTTGGTTTCGAGCCGTTTTCTCCTTAAATAAAGAGGTGGTTCTTTGTCTTATCTTTGTATAATAATAATAAATTCATTTCAATTGAAAATTTTATTTTTTTATTTTTCCAATACGAACTTAATATTTGACCGCGAGGGTGATAACTTTTTTTCTGAGAGTCTAGGTATATGTAGCAGATTTCGAATTTGGTGTATAATATGATAAGGATAACACTCTCGATCGTCCCTGGGCAAAGAAGAACGTCCGCTTTCTTATAAACGGCAATTATATTTACTATGATCAATACGTTCATCATTTTATTGGTTTATTTTCTATCTACTATATACCTACGGTTTAGTATGCCTGCTGTGTCCTCGTAATCATCCGATGTGACTTTCGTTGCCGCGGCGATGGTTACCAAACAATATCATTGTTGATCTATTATTATAAGTAATCAAAGTATTGCTATTTATTTAATAATATTTTATATTTAATTGTATTGAACATATTATATATTTAATAATATATTAAATACATATATAATTAATAATAAAAAAGCGGGTAAGTGGGTAACGGTACATTAGGTGTATTGAGTCTCACTGCAGTAATGGATGTGTAAAATTTGAATTCAATTATTTAAAATCATTGTATACGATAAACGATTCTGAGCAAAGACGGTCAATAATATTACTAAGTAGGTATATTTTATGATATAATTGTGATTAAGGTAATTTATTTTACTATTAGTCATTAGTACTACAGAAGATTAAATTCATTGTATGTATAAAATATAATAATATACCTACTCCAAAAGTTTCAAGTACCTACGAATAATATTTTTAAATTACAACAAAATAACTAGAATCGTTATTCTTGGTTTAAATTTGTAATTTCGCTAAAATTTGAATTTATAATAACTATAAAAAAATCTGTGTTAATACATTTTTCAGATTTTTCAGTTACAGAATGGACTGCTTATCATGTTTTAAATTTTCAATCCTTAGCTATAAAAATTGAAAATTTTGTGAAGTCTTAACTACAAAATAATTTGTAAATTTTCAAATTTATAAATTTGTAACTTAAATACTTATAAAAATAAACCGTGCGTATGTCTTTTTAGTATTTTTAAACTAATATTGTAAAAACATTTGAGGATCCTTGTATTGATTTTTAAGCTTTTTAGCCCAACAAAAAAAATTTCATTGACATTTAGAGAATAAAACTAAAAAAAATTGAAAATGTCAGTAAACAGCTCAAAACAAGTCAAAACGAGTCATAATATTTTAAAAATGTTATCAAATGTACAAAATGGTAAAATAAACATCATATAATGAGTAACAAGTATCTACAAACATTCGTTTTTGAATCACAACAAAATAAAAAATCACTCCATGTGAAATCAAGTGAATATCCAATGTAAAAATGTTAACTTCAAATGCTCATAAAAATTTTAATTGACTTACAGGTAGATACTTTTTTTGTTGATAAGGGTAGATAAACTTTGAGAAATCTTGTATTACATTTTCAAATCTTGGATTCATAAAAAAAATTTTTATGGATTTCAAAATTATTTTGTGTGATCTTCAAGAATTTTGTCAAATTTAAGCTCAAATTTTTTTTAATTTCCACTTACAACCACATAAACGAGAATCTTTGTATTATATTTTCAAGTTTTCTGACCCAGTGAGCATTTTTTTATCGACATTAATTTTAAAAAAACTAATAATAATCGGAAATTTCATATGTCTATAAGTAGTTCAACATGAGTCAATTTTTTTTTGAGATTTCAAGATTCACTTTCCAACCGGAAAAGATACTGAAATTGAAAATTGAAACATTATATTTCGACTATGTATTATAGACACAAAAAAAACACACACATCATTATAAGATCAATACATTCATCGTTCCGTTCAGCACCTAAAAATTGCATTTAATTAATTATAATAAAACTTCTGTATTTTTTATATACCAATGTAAAAATGTATGTTTTTTAATATGATATTCACGAAACACAATAAACTATAAATCAATAAATCAACGTTACATCAGTCACTCGCTCACTCTACTTTTTAGAATAAATGTGTGGATCATAATACTCGTATATTAATATGTGTGTGTTATACAAATCTAAAAATGCACTAATAAGTTGATCATTCGTAAAAGGGGGTACCTACAATGTTGTTGTTTGTTATGATTTATAAAGCTTTAAAGTCTTTGATTGGGAATTAACTATTTAGGAACTAGGAAGTGCCATTATAATCATTATATAATAATAAGTAAATAATAAAAAATCATGGAAAATATTAATGGTTTATCATATTATATTACTATAACTAAAAGCCAAAAAGAAATACTAATGGCACTGTGTCAGTTTTTAAATTTGTATATTATTCCAAACAAAAGATTCGTCAATTTTAAAATATACATGTTACACGTATCTAGTTAAAAAAAATTGGTTTCAATATTATATTTTAATATATCTCTACAATGGGCACTTATATACATTAACATTTTCAACAAGATATTAATAATATTATATAATTACACCTGTTATTTACTTAGTAAATTTGTATGAAAAGTTGGATTATTTATATTATTCTATTAGTACTCGACGATGTTATTTTGATACGTTTTAGATTTTATAAACTAATAGAGCTAAGCAATGTGATAAGAGGTAAGCAATGTGATAAAAGAGTTAAGCAATGTGATAAACCGTACGTCTCTCATGTATTGATGCATTCTGGGGGAAAAAAAGAAGATTTTATAAACTAAACCGTAAAATATATGGCAGCGTGATGTTTAGAGTCTAATGGGGACTATGTTCATATGTGCATCCCATCTAAATACCCCAGATCACTCTAATCAACTACGTTGTATTTTTGTTTCTAACATTTTGATCCATTATAATTAGTCTTTATAAACATTTAGGAAATTTCTCAAATATTTGTGATTATCAACGTTATAAAACAATACAATTTATTGAATAGGTGATATTAAATAGCCTATATCTACACGAGTACATTAAACTTTTTGATATCTTATCATATTATACATTTTCCGAGTTTGCTGTGACAGATAACGAGATTAAAATACCATTGTGATCGCTAGATAATCTCTGCAGGAGACTAAGTTTTTATTCAAATTATCAAATTTCGAGATAAAATGACTATGGGTCGACTCACTCTATTAGATTACCTTTACGACACTATACTTAATCATAATTATATAATTTTAGAAAATACGATTATTTTAATAACTCTATTTTAATTATTGTTTCATATTTAGTTAAAATATGGTCTCGGTGGTTTCATTACTGAGTCAATAATAAAATAATAAACATTTGTTTAGCGTTTAATGACTTATTATACTTGAACTATATTGAAGTACATTACATTTGTATAGGAACAATTACGACAATTACTGTTTTATTTAGAGTTTGCGTTGTACCAGATGTATGAATTAGCATATTGAATAAATAAGTAGGTATATATTTTTAGCAGGTCATGAATACTCTTGAAGGTTAACAGCTTAAATTAAGTATTACGAGTACTAAGGTATGTATAACAATGAGAATTGGTTAAGAAAGTAATTAATTAATAACTGCAATAGGAGGTACCTTCATTCATCAACATTTATGATATGTAAAATTCCTATAATTTTTATTCATATTTTATTTATAATTTTTTATACAAATGTTCACTAGTAATGTTAGCGATACAAATGTATTTGCACACACTTCATAATAACAAAAACATTTTAATTGCCGATTGGTTTTCCTTTACGTTCCTATGTAGATGCCAGGTGAGTACTATAATTAATTTATAATAGTATAATTTACGTGATCTATAACCTCGCAAATAACGGAATCATCTAAATCCAAAAATCATATTATGTCATTATTGACATTGTTTTTCTACTGCAACAGAGTCCACTTTAAAGAGACTGAACTATAATAATATATCTATTATTATAACTATTATACTTAGTGTGCATGACAATATACGATACACCTTCTGTGGATAAACAATTTTTTTTAAATTACAATGATGGAACTATAACGTGAAAAACTTCTTTGTACACCAATTAATTAATGTCCATTATTGTAACTGTATATTATAAAGCTTCTGTTTCACAATAATCTTTAATCGCGCTTGAATTTTGGATCTGAGCTGAGTGATGAATTAATTAATTTAAAATGATGTGTTTTTTTCTGTCCATCACCACATTTAGGAGAAGTAAAAATGTTCAATTTTCAATTTTTAGGGTGTTTTGTTGAACTAAATTAGATATAGCTGGTATTTTGAGTTATAGTTCATAAATAAAAGTAAAAAAGTGAATATCCCAGTGGTTTCCAAAATAATCCGAAAACTAAAAAAAATTGGGAAAAACTGGAATATTAAAGCAAAACAATTTCTAGTTTCGACAAAATCGATTGTTTTTTTTTTTTGTAACTCAACAATAAGTAACTGGAGGGAATTGAAATTTTCAGTAAATATTCATATAAGTTACTAATTAACTTGAAATTATTTTCAAAATATTTTGGCTCTTATTATAAGTGTTTTATGTTTGACTTTTTTTTAAATGTATATTGTATAAAATAATTTTTTTCAGGTAAAATTGTTTGAAAATTTAATTCAGAGACTTAAGGATCCTCGTAAGTTGTGATAAATCGATTAAAAACATCGACAATACATTATCACAATATTTTCATAAAAGCTTTAAATATCAGCAAAATATAAAAAATTATTTTGTAGCATACAATTCATAAATATTTTAACATTCATAACTAAGAGTATACAATTTAATGTTAAGTACCGAACACATTTTTCTTATACAATAGTTAAAGACAAAAAAAATGAAATAAATATTTTTTTATGAGCGTCTGAAGTTTATATTTTGACGAAATTGGATATTCACACGTAAAATAACGACGTGTTATCTAACGATTTTAGTTATTTTGTTGTAATTCAAAAAATATTCATTGTAGAAACTTGAAACATTCCTCTGTTCTTTAACTATCATTTTCTAAACTCAATGAAAATTTAAAAATATTTAGACTAAAATCAAACTATTAATATAAGCATGTAATATTTTTGAATTTTTTAGTTTAAAAAAAAAAAAATCTTGATTATAAATTTATTCTATTAATAACATAATAAATGCATTGCAATGTTTTTGGAAAATATTAGTCCAAACTAGCTGTTTAATTAGTAATAACTAATAGTAAATAGCTTATAGTAAGATAAATTACTATAATATCAATAACAATTACCTATAAATACATAAAATATCACACAATATACTTAGTACTATAATCTGACCGTCTTTGCTCGGAGTCGTATTCCGTATGCAATGATTGAATTCCATTGAATTAAAAGTCAACATATCTATTACATTGACTTATTCAATGACGAGGTACACTCAAGTATTCGACAACTATACTGTAGGTACAGCAGAATGTTTACCTACTTTCTCCCTTTTTTTAACTCTTAACTATTCTACTGTATTTCCACAGGATGTGTCTTACAACATTAATTTCTTATCTTTTCGAACTCTTCTCGGTTCTGCATTAATAGCACATCGTGAATGGCAATGAAACTGTTTATTGTGATGTCTCAGCAAGGAGAATACTTTTATTATATTATTGTCTTCCGATTTGCCTGCAGAATACGTGGCGATCCTGGAAACATTTTTGGTTTGCAGCAATAGTTAAGTATACGAATATCCGCAAATCGTCGATCTATATTCTTCTTCAATCATACTGTTGACTGCTCACGGTAGGTATCAGTCAACACAAGAAATTTTGTTTACCATATCAATTCGGATTATATAGTTATATATTATCAACCATAGTATTCTCTTTCTGTTAAAACACCTATTCGTGACATAATGTGAATATTTTATTCTTTCGTATGATAATATATTTTTTTAATTTAACATCAGCAGCACTGACCATTGGGATAGATTTATACTATTTACATGTTTTATTTAGTAGTATATTATATTATATTTAGGTATATAATATATACATACATAATGATAATTATTTTAGTTGATTTTTTTTCGTGGTCTCTAATTTCCACATCAATTTCGTTGTAATATTATAAGATAAATTATGAAACATAAAATCAATTTATATGTATACAAAAAAAAAATATACTTTTTAAGGAAATGTATCCTTGATATATATATAAATAAACTTTTTCATACAAAATGAATATTTGTAATTATATTACTCATAGCTATCTTGTATTTGTATTCATATAGTGCATACATATATGCATATATTAATATAACAATTTTTGTCGTGAATTTAAATTCTCTTGTGTGTAATTACCTATTGATAAAATATTTTGTTTATGGTTTGAATAAGTATAGAAAGGGTTGTATTAAATATATTAAATTCAAACAAAATCAATATAGGTACCTACTACACATAGTTAGTATATGGTTATAACATTATAGAATATATATTATACACGATATAGTATTATATAACAGGGGTTGGACTTCAATGCAAAAAAAAACATTAAGTAAAAATATATATTTATGACCCAATTATACTAACAAAAAATTCAAAAAGTAAAAGATGTTTTTTAAGTAGTTGGTCATTTATAAAAATAGAAAGTTTGTAACTTATTGTTTATTTATTTTTTATTAGACAATTATTTATAAATCTAGAACAATAATTAGTATAATAATTAAAGTGAAAAATGTTAATATACATTAAACATAAATAAACCTATGTGTTCTTAAGAATTATTTATTGTTTACCTATATTTGATTTTCTTTCTATCGAATAGTGAAACGTGTCAATGTTTACTAAACTGCATGTTCTTTTATAAAAATCTACAAATTATTTCCTAAAAATTCGTAGGTATTTCTTGTATAATAGGTACTTTTCACTGATACTTATAAGTTACATAAGGTATAGCATACAAAGTAGTAAAATGCATACAAATTAGAGCCCTGTGTTGAATAATGTCATGTAGGTATACCGGCACAACAATTTTTAAACTTCAGAGATACCTATACCTATTACCTACACAGCTATTGGTAGTCGATTAATAGCAACATTTATTATACCAAGCAAAAATGTAACCATACTTACATATAAAGATATAATATAGGTACTCGTGTAGGTATAGTCTGTATAGTCGTGAAACATAGATGTATGAATATTAAAATATATAATATACTAATAAACGCGCGATAGTTGGGGTATTGCATTTCGTCGTCTTCGTCGCAAGTGAAATTGTACAGTGAACACTGTAATAATAATAATGAATAATGATAATATTGTAACTACACATTAGGTATATATAGTGCCTAATTTGTGGCCCACGGCGCAGTGACTTCCAGAAAGTCATTTGTCTAGGATAATAATTAATATTATTAGGTATATTATACATATTATAGGTATATATTATATCTCATACGACATAATAAAATGTAGTACCTATCATTAAATATTATGTATAGATAATATATTGTATTATATACACTTGGGTTGGTATTTACACCGTCGTCGTCGTGGTCGTCGTCTCGTTCTCGTGATTACGGCAAAACGATTTTTTTCACCAGGAAAAGAACTGGACGAAGGCTAAATCGATTTATTAACACTGCTCACATGCACGCGTACTGCGTGCTGGCGTGGTGCGCGTTTAACAATATTCGCGAGGTATACATAATATTATATAGGCAGGCAAAAACATACACACACACTCATATATATATATATATATAAAGGTAAGTTAAGTTGGTTGGTAGGCTAGTGTATGTACTACACAATTTAATACATGTATGTATTTATGTATATATGCATAGAAATTGGCTAATCGAAAAGTCAGCATTAGATAATAATGATATGTGTCTCGAGTATAACAAATTATATACATAACACAGTACTTAAATTTATATATAAATAAATAATATCATTGTACACCTATTATTCCACATAATTCGTTGTATATAAAAACATATAAATAAATAATTTAACTTAAGTGCGTGTGTGTGCGTGTACATTTTACTAGAGTCGTCGACGATGACGGCTTGCGGTGGGGAGACGATTTTCGTTGACCTTGCGTGAACCTTGGGAAGTGGCATCGTTATATTATATTTTATTATTATTGTCACAAGTTCTTTTCGTTATTATTATTATTATTATTATTATTATTATTATTACTTTATCCCATTCCCCCTGTCCGAAACGAACCTGTCGTACGGGATCGGCGTTTTACAATATTAAAGTAATATATTATAATATATTACAATATACACCTACTATAAGTACTACTATATCCTATAAGTGAACGTAAAACAGAGTAAATGTTTGTAGAAAATTACTAGACTAAACTATTCGCACAATCTATCCAATATGACATCACTTCGTATTAATATTATAATATTGTATGTAGACCTATGAATAGCTACGGTAAAATGTTTAAAAAAGCATATTGTCAATCGTCAACTATATAACAATCGCAAAAGAAACCTCGTTGCGGTAAAAAAGTAGTTTGTTTTTTTAAAAATAAATTGTTTTTTACTTGCGGTTTGACGGAACACGCCATATTAGCTAGTTTATTAGCTATCCTAGTATAGACTAGGTATAGCTGCTAATTTATAGACACTGGGTACGTTATTATTATACAATGACCAAAGCGTGAAAAGTGGCGAATACACAACAACTATTTTGCCCTACTAATAATGTATATTATTATTTATTGTGGTATATCAATACTATTATATAATCACTATCATCGCGTATCATTAAAGCGTGCCTCGTATTGAATACTAAAACCAAACGGACAAACGCCGCCGCCACCGCATTCGCACAATACGTCCAGCGGTACTGCGCTCCGCCATACTTCCTCATATAGGTGGTTGTAGGTTTGCTTGACACATTGCTTGATATTTGATAACAACAATATATTATTGCTATTATTAAAATTAACAATATCAGGTGTAGGTACTGTTATTATGACGTTTGTAGTTTGTTTATTATGTGTTGTATTATTATTATTTATTTCGACCGGTTGCCAGCTGTCGTTTCCAGTTGGCAGCCACATTATATCTATTGTATATTGTCTCGTTGGCCGTTTATATGCGTCGCATTATTATTTAGGTGTATAATACCTATACAGGTAGGTGAGGTATAGGTGTATAATATTATGTACACATTATTGATATTCGTCCGATGGGGCGGTGGATGGCGGGAGAAATATTTCTGTTTTCGACTGTCGTCGTCCTCGTCCGCAGGTTCAACGGTTTCTTTCGAATGTGTTCGATGCGTTTCGTTTTGTTTGTGCTCTTTTACACACTGCAGGCTTCCGCAGCTCTGATCTTTGCGGACATTCCGTCGGCGAAACACATCACCGCATCGGCAGTTTTGTAACTGTGACGTCTCGCGCATGTGCAGCAGATCTCAAAATACGTCTCAATAACATATGGGTTATGTTATACCTCAGTTGTAGGTTTACTCGTCCAACAGTAGTTCCTTTAACTTTGCAACCTATAGAAATTAATAAACTATTATAATAACATTTTCGAAAAAATCAATCATCATCAGGCATCAGAACTATACTGACAAGATATTCATAGATTATTTTAAGAATTTGGTAAAAAAAATAAAGCGAAGCTGATTTTAAGAATTGTATCAACAACTTTGTTTTAAATGCATACTGCATAGGTACATTCGATTCTCTGTAGATTGGCTTATTATTCAATATCTATTACATGTTTACATAAGTACAAGCCATATACAAATTTAAATTATCGAGTAAATATTTGTTACCATATCATCTTCAAAGAAATTAGATTCAAGTTTAAGTCATAGTGACTTATAAGTTATAATCAATAGCCAATACAATCAATTATTATATGGTCCCCTACCACTACAGTCTACAATGAAAAATATTATTAGACACCGTTCATCAAGTAATATATTTATAATTGATATATATATAATATATACTATAAAATTGTATTCACGTCAAAATCACTTTAAGTAATGGTTGAAGATTTAATTAGATAGATATATTAGGTAATTACTTACCTCTTCCCAGAGTGTAAATGTTCAGAGAGATCTGAGGTTGTAAATCATAAGACTGATCAAACACACTGCACATGCTATGTGATCCATATCAAAAATCTGGCAAAAATATATTCTTCCCTTTCTACTTGTAGTCTATTCTGTAGAATCCTTGCTGCAATAACAGTATAGCTAGAATACATCAAGCAACCAAGCACGTACTTTTAAATACCTACGAAAAACTAGTAAAACGCACTAATAATTAGAGTCATAATGAAGGCCAGACGTTGCCCGAAAAATTTGGTGCACCATATACAAGGACTTGCTATTGGCAGGATATGTAATATCTTGCACATACAGATAGGAAAAAATGCTAATAAATGGTTATAACTTTCATATTTTAAAGATATTTAAAGAAAATGAAATTATTTAGGTAAAACTTTACTTGTGCTTTTAAAATACTGAGCCCCCCCCCTCCCGTGAAATGTTCAAAACCTGGCACCTCTGGGTGCAGTAAGGGGAGGTTATCAAAGGGATTTGAGCTCCCAAGGACTTATTCAGCCATCCTTTGTCTCGGCGGCAAATGCGAAAGCTACACATTTGCCATTAGGAAACCATATGAAACCATAAAATACGTCCCACTTTCCTATTATATGTAAAAAAAATAATGTTCAATGAGTTATTTATTCCTTTTGTCAATAGTAGTTAGGTACTCGTTTAAGGGCTTCTCAACCATTGTGGTCAGAAAACGAGCTATAATGTATTATATTTAAAATGAATCTTATAACCTTAGACACAGTAAGAAAAATGAAATAAATTGATATCTTTATGCATAATATTTCATATTTGTAAAATTTTTGTCCATATAACGTAAATATTATAATATACGATATAGATATAGTATACTATATAAGTTTCCAAACTTCGCTCGTGTGATATATTTATTTGTATATTCTTACTAGTTATAGGTGTAGCTAGCCTTTTATAGCCATATAGGTACTATTTAGTTCAACTTTACTTTAAAGTATATTTATAAATTTCGCTGTATCTCTCATTGATGAGTTTTTTTTCTGGCTTATAAACAATAAACGGTCAGGTTCCACGCTCTAAATAATTATTCTATCTTGCATATTTTGTTTTATATCATATAACGCCGGTGTGTATTGATCTATCAACTTAAACTGTTTGAACACAAAAATTATGTCCAGAATTTTGAAACAAAATAAAAAAGGCGACGTGACGAAGCGTATTTTGAATTCTGCTAAAAAAATCTCAAAAATATTCATATGATATTGTCTTACTCGAAAAGTGGAACATTTCTCCCATCCCCTCCTGCTTTCTCCAAAAATAGAAAAAATACTGACGTCAAGATATTCACATAGGCGGGAGGTATTGGAATAACTGAGAAAAAATCATAAAAATGATTAATTGACTCACTGCAGGAAAACTGGAACACCGACACTTGTCATTTTATATATTATTATACATTTATACGTTTATGTTATGTGTATACAATATAGATACATTGACTAACTTATGATAGTTTCCATTCGAATATAAAATATCAGTTATGTTTTTGGTGAAAACATTGAGAGACCTGCGAGTAAAAAAATAAAAACACCAGAAACATTTTTACTCTTTTAACATGTACAAGTGGTGCCGAATTCCAACAGTTTTTCTATGACATATATCTACATAAAATGTTGACTTAGGTACTACGAAAAATCCTACAGCAAGACCTCCAATCAAATTTCAACACCAATTTCCTAAAGGACATGGAGTTGTACAACTTAATAAAAAAACTAACTATAATGTAAAATATATGTAATTACAATGTAAATTAGAACTAATATCCTAGTAGGCAATGTAACTAAAATTAGAAAAGAAAAATGTTAACATCTAAATTTTATTGCAACATTTGATTTATACAAAATGTGATTATTGTCATAAGCTCATAACTCATAAATAAATATATACTTTGGTTTCATTGAATTTACCTATACTCTTTACTAATGAAATTCAAGCCTCAGAATAGTCGCCCATAAATTAATATGAGAATATAAGATTGAAGTAAAATAAATAATAAATAATAAATATATAATATAATATCGCCCAATGTTAATACATAAATCATAATAATTATTCATTATTAGATTGACGTATTTTTTTTATAATTCCTTCTCGTTTTGGTTGCGTACAACGCGTATATGTGTGTTATTGATAATAATGATTAATTACTGAAAAAAATTAACATGAATTATCTCGCTGCTTTAACATTACATGACACGGTAGACGGCGTGTCACGTCATTTTGATTACTATGCGTATCCTTTATATTATATTAGCATCGCAGACGTCGACGAAAATTATTACGATCATATCGTAATACACTTCGTTAATTTAAACGCTAAAGCTTCGAATCGAAAACATATGAGTTTAAAGACATCAACCG
Organism: Myzus persicae; assembly: GCF_001856785.1. NCBI lineage: Eukaryota > Metazoa > Arthropoda > Insecta > Hemiptera > Aphididae > Myzus > Myzus persicae. Next base: position 116,199 of record NW_019103960.1, read on the forward strand.
GTTTCATATTTATAGCTACACCTTAAAAGCTTATATGCTAGGTACCTACACGAAAGATGATTTTTAATAATAAATAAGCTTTTATCATATTTATGTATGCAAAACTCCGTTTTATTAAGCTTCTATAAATTGCCTATCAGTAATTTTTTCCTATGAACACATCTCGATACGATTTGTTTAATATATTTTGAATAATTACAAAATAAACGTAAAGCATTTATAGCTGTTTTAAGAAATGTGCGGTCAGCTTACAGTTTTGCCTGCTATGTTTTTAGTTCAGCAATAACGGCTTAAATGTCAGAGCCAGAGTAAAATGTTACAAGTTTTTCAAATGGTCGATACTCAATAAAATGAATGTTGAACTCAAAATACATTTTATTTGCCATTAGATACACTATATAGCGTTCCTAAGTAGTGGCGTATATAAAGGAGGTGGTGCCTGGGTCAGGGCTCATAGTGAAATTTCGGGTTCAAATAAAATATAATATGTTATAGGTACTGTATGTACATGCCTTAATTATAACCCCTACCCCGACTCCTAAAAAATTTAATCGGACCGCATAGTGAAAATAATCCCTTTACCCGCCACTGACAGGTAATCTGATAGTAAGTGCGTGAAAAAACCCTCCAAAATCCAAAATCAAAAGCACCAGTTATTTGGAATTATACAAAAATAATTCCACTGGGGAATACACTCCTCCACATGTGAACGAACATAAATGCATAAATTGATTACATTAATAGGTATACTACTTAGTAAACACCAAATTCAGTGTAAATATGTATAGGTTGGTATTATGTACTATAGCTATAGATAGTTTTAAAATTCTCAACGTTTAACTTATGACAGTATGACATATAGATATAATTACACAAGCCTTCGTTGTACCTACGTGTACATTTTTTGTGCAGTCAAAGATTAATACGTATAATATGCATTTTGTTCGTGGTTTGACAATAATTTCCTTCAAAATTGACAAACAAATCGGGTTTATCTTTTTATTACTCAGCAGTATCTATATCGGTGGATAATTTATAAGTTTCTATGACACAATTCAAATGTTATGTTACCGGAGCATCTTTTACACCGTTTGTCTTTGAAAAAGTCCAAAACATTATGGTCTAAATAACACAATCGAGGCGAAAAGGAAAATAACGATTATATTTATAAGTTTCTAATTTTTAATGTTTCAATTACACCACGCATTACTTTAATAATAATATGCGTTTCGACCGTTTCGTAGAAATAACAACTATACAACGCGGTAAATAATTACGCATGTCAAAACTTATTAGGGATTGAATGCAACAATTTCGCACGACGTAAACGAAGTGTTGGAAAATTGATCTCTCGTAGTCGCTCTTCCACGAGACACAGCGCACTTACCTACCACGAGATTTAGTGCGGTATGCGGTTACGTACTGTTGAGAAATCGTGTGTATTTATAATATATATATATATAGGGAAGGAACATACAGTCGGGCGACCAAACAAGCTTACATCAGCAAACAATTGCTTAAATTAAGACGGAAATCGTCATCCCACGCCCGTGTCAAATCGTTAAAATAGCACGACGACGAACTCGCGATTAAATTAAATAACTTTATGCTCGACTAAATTATATCATAATACGTGTTGCACGTTTGTACTCTCATATAATATCTTCGATCATTCGTGATCAGAGCCATAAACCTCAATCATCATTCATCATATCATACGACTATTATTATTATCATCATCAACATTACAATTATTATTATATTAATGCGCCAACCCCCCTTCCATTCGTCGTCTTTAGTCGGCATTGCAGCGACGACGACGTCGGCGGTGGCAGCAGTGGCGGCGACCGTAGCCAAAGAAAATAATACAACGAGCAGCACAGTAACGTCGATTGCCGTCACGAACGTATTTTTGCAGTCCCGTCTTCACGTTTCGGTTTTGTTTTAGTTTTTCACCGTTTCTTTCTGTCCGATTATTGGCCAATCTTTCGTTTTGTTAATCCACCGCCAAAGACGTCATTCGATCTCATCGGTGTCATCTACCAATGGCCTCAAGAAACCGCTGCTGCTGACTGCCTGCAGTATGTACCTAGTAATAAGTAGGTAATAACTAATAATAAGTAATATAATCGTATTTAATTGTACACCTGTACACAACTACAAACATACCTATTATAATTTAATATATTATTTTCGAATGCTGTTATTATTATTATGCTTTAAACGTTACATTTTTGGCTGCATATGTTTCGTCAACAAATTCGCGAATAGTCAGTCCACATAGACGTTTAAATTGGGTAATCTTGATAATAATAATATTCGTTTTCTCCTCCGTTCATAACCTGCAACAGCTGTGCGTCTGGCGGGCCTGTATGCCGGGCGACAAAGATAACGGAATCGTTGCGATACCTGATAAGACAAAAATAAAAAAACGGTTTGCCCTTGAAAGTGATGTCTAGTAATAGCCTAGTAATTTGGACGATTTATTAACAGTTGTGAATTTACGATTGCTCTAATGCTTCAGATATGAGCGCTTAAAGCGTTAACTAGAAAAATAGTACCTAGTTACCGAAAGAATATTTAAACTACCGAGTTGTAATACCTAGTTATGTTTAGAAAGGAATGGTGAGTTATTTTATTATTTAAAAGGCTATAAATTATTATTTTCATTCCTACATGTACGAAAATAGTTGTCCAATTAAGAAACGGTTTTGTTCTGACTACCTACTGTCTGTGTTTTTGAGACTGATATAACATGCCTACGTACACTTACGTGCAATCGTGTGTGTTACCTGCCATGTTTATTTTCTTACATAACGATCGATGCCTCAGTGAATCGATTGAATATGTATATTGTAATTTCTCAGAGCCCAATTAGAAGTTTAACTAAATCTCTAATAGCTAAAATGTTCTTAAAATAGCATATAATTATTCATTTCTAATCAATAATAATGTGAAATTTAAATATAGCAATACAGAATAAAAAAAATATAATCTATATTTCCATAGTGTATAACTATATTATTTATTATATGCTGATTAAATTCTTATAGGTGCCTAAACATTTGATTATTATTTTTAAGATTAAGTTCTTTAAATTGAGAAAACTGTTTAAATTGTTTCTTTAATTACCTATCAAATTGGCTATGGTATACCTATTACATTATATATCAGGTATTGTAATCAGGTGTATATACCTATACATTTTAATTTATATTTTTAAATATTTTCTCAAGTTTAAGTAATCTTAATAATATTATTATGAGTGTGTGGATAATAGAAAAATGTATCCACTTGGTAAGGAACTAAGTAAAATTATATTTCTATTCATATATTTTAAGTTGAAAGCGTTTTAGATGTCTTGAATGTATTCATGTATTCAGTAGTTCGATCTTATCGAAAATAAAATGACAAAAAAATTACTGTTATATATCTATATAACAGTTATTTTTTATATGGCCGCTAACGGATGTTCCACTATATGATAATATGACTTAATATGAAATGAATGTACGATATACAATATAACGTCAAACTATTTCGTAAAAGTTCCATCTCAATATTGACTAATTTTCAGGCGACGAAAAGTCGTCAAACTAATTTGTAAAAATACCTCACTCTAAAAATGTAAGTAATAATTATAAATAACACAAAATAAATAATAACATAATTATTATTGATAATAACTTATAAGAATATTTATTTATTATCACAATTGAGATGTGACTTTTTCTTTATTAAAGTATCAGGTGTGGAGATGAGACATTTTACCTGTAAGTTTATCAGTATTTTCGTGGAAGAATAAATTAATATTTTTGAGTTTGAATGCTTTTAAACGATGTGTTGTCGTTTATAATATTTTCAAATATACATTTAAAAAAAATGCATTTTTGGAGTTAAAATTTTTACGAATTAGTCTAACAAATTATTGTCGGTTGTATTTATCCTGATCAGACATTGTTTAAAATTATTTTGTATTATTATTTAGAATTTTGTTTTTACTTTCCGTGTTAATTGAAAAAATTAAATATGTGTAGGCATGATTTAAAAAATAAATTTAAATTTTAGTTTTTAGTTAAATAATTCAGAATAGTTATATTTAAAGAAGATCATGCCTTAAAATTTGCCTCAAATGTTTAAAAAAACAAGCAATAATAATAAAAATTGGCCATCCCATGTGATGGTTTTGACTTTTGAGGCAGTTATAGCCAGCCCCATTGGAATTTGGATAATAGATTCCTTTAATCTCACCTTTAATAATATGTAAGTATTAAAAATAATAATTTATGGCAATTATAAACGGTAAATATAAATAAAATCTTAAAATATAACAATGATAAAATGTAAGAACGCTTTCAAACAAGAGGAAAGAAAATATTTTGTTGTTGTCAAAACCACTTCTGATCAATCTAAGAGAATGATAAATAAATAATAAATCTAAGGGAATGATACATCCTGTATATCATTACCTATATATTTAAAGTATGTATATCATAACTGTCGGTTATTATTTATTTCGATGACGTGATTATAATGATATAATTATACATCGATTTATATAATTATAAAGATGATACAATCATGGTTAATTGTGTTTTATCACTTATAACTTATAAGATTTTGTCGTATAAAAACTAAAAATTTTGCACAAATGTACAATGTATTTATACTTCAAGTATATGTTTATCTAATCTATAGTTACAGATGTAAAAGAAAACATTTGTATTTATTACATTATGCTAAATTGTAATTAAAATAACAATTACCTATAACATTTGTCTACGTTATTGTTATCACGATTCATGACTAAATACGAAAATATGTCAACCAGATAACACTGCAAATGAAGACTTCAAATAGAGGCTAAAATATAGAACGCTATAATTATAATTGACATTATCCAGCTGATATCGTTTTTTCCTTGCCCTAGGAACATACGCAACGATAGAAAAATTAAACTTAACTGACATGCTTGTTTATTTAATCATGATTGTTATTAAATGATATTTTTTAAATTTTTGTATCATAAAATATTACTATTTGCTGAAAACAATAATTCTTAGAACTTTGTATATATTATAAATATATAGTTACAGGCTAACGCTTAAATGACGTAAGTTAGGATTCATTTAGATTTAAAATACTTTAAATAAGATCGGAAGTCTTTTAACTTTGGCAACATATTGTCTTGTTTTTGAAAACACTTGTTTTAAAAAAAAAATTGGCATAGGTATCTATTATTCGACTAGTATATTAGCATTATATATATACCTACTAGAGAGCGAAATTTAAAATTGTTTTAGCCAAATGTTAAATAGAATTTGAAATGCATTTAACGAGTTACAATTATCCATGTTACGTATATGTTTTCTTAACTATTGTACTATTGTAATGATAACTGCTGTTATTCTGTCAGTGGTATTATGAATTATGTTTTTTTTAAATGTATTGGCGATTTCCATTATTTAGGAAGTAACGAAAGACAAGTGCACACCGCCCTTCAGGGTCATCGGTCAAGTATTTTATAACGATCCGTGCCAATTGCTTCTCGTTGACCTCACCACATCTTTTAGCCTGATTATCTTCTATTGGTTTTTATCGTTCAATGGACTCTGACAATATACAATACCTAATACCTATGTTCACGTTATTTTTACTATTTTATTAATGCTGTATACTATACTGTACAGTAGATACATGATACATATATTATATGAACGTGTATAATTATTTCATTGTTAAAATTATTTTAAAAAGTATTTTTCAGAATAGGTATTATGTTTCATTGACGTTTATTTAAATGTAGGTTTATTATGATATTAAATGCAACAAAAAGATGAATGAAAAAAAAATTGTTACTTTTCTCATTAAATACGAACGGTGGAACGCTTGAATGATTCTCGCCTCATCTTCGATTATCGATTTTCATTTTTCATTCAACTTCTGGCTTTAAAAAGGAATATACATTTTTTATGGCATAAGTGATACATATTATATAGAATTTCCATGATATTATATGTCCATTTTTTTTAACAGTTTTCATTGTGTTAGGAATATAAATTGCTTCCTGGTTTATGCTACTGCTTAAAGGTTTAAGAACTCCACTTAAGAATCATCTGTATATCAATGCTGTACATTTTTGGGAATAGGTAGACCAATACATTATTGTTAACAAATCTTAGGAAAACCATAAAATATTGATTCGTTTTCACTTTCGAAAACTTGATTATTGTTTCTTATTTTTCTTAACGATAATCACAATCTAATAATATGACAATAGCCATTTTTATAATAATGAATTTAATTTAAAATATTTATAAAAAATGCCTTTTAAACTGTAATTAAACTGTTTTTATAGATAAATTACCATTTTTCGATTAAACAAATTGTGCTTCTAAATATATTCATTATTTCATCTCGTATCGCTGTAATGAAGTTGCAAGCTATTATAATTCTTACTTTCTACACCAGGCTTTCTCCCCCATGTTTTCGCACAGAGTATATACATCTCCATTATTCTTCACATACTTCTGGATAACCATTAGTCGAATAAAAGTTTTTATTCCTTTGTAATTTATGTACAATTAGTAAACGCATATTACGAATAATCATTTATTATTAACATTAAATTATACTTATTGAGTATTTGACGATATTGATTTATTTTTAGTTATTATAAATTAAAATTATTGTTATAAATTAAATAATAACTGGTAAATTAAACGTAAAAAATATCCCACATTTGCGTTTTATACGTAATTTATATAAACTCAATATACTTTTAAGTATTTTTTATATTCATAAGTACAAACAACCAACAGGTTATAACATACCTGTTTTTTAATAGCTTTACATAATATGTTTAATGTATATACAACTATAATGCCAATCTTGGTTTGTTTTAAATAAATAATAAAATAAATCGAAACAATATAAATCCTACAACTTAATTAGTTGTTAATATATTTAATGTAAAACACTAAAGTTAAATTGATTTTAAAGTCATGTTCTTTAATTATTTGTGTACAATTATACTATAATATTATCTCTAATAAATACAATTTCTTAGTAGATCAACAACGAATTCCACTATTCAATATGTCTTTTTAAATATTGTGTATTCAATGGATCAGCCATACAGTAATTTATTATATTAATTGTTATTTTTTATAATGTGTGATTTCTAACAATAAGAAATAGGTAGGTATTGTATAATATAAGAGTATAAGACATAGAAAAGTGTGATTGAATATTAGAATAAAAACAGATTTATTATTATTTCTATTTTTTTAATCGTACATGAACACGAGCATTAAAATCAACTTAATCTTTAAATAATCAAAAATACCAATAATATTTATTGCATTTTATGTTTCTTATCTGAACTGACTATATAATAATAGTAATTTATTTACTCAGTTTTAATAATTACTTAATTATTTCAATTATTAAGTCACGATTCGTTTTTAACTAAAATTACAAAAATTACATGAGTAAATAATACAAGTTTTGTAACATTGAATTTATCAAGTAATTTGCTAGATGATTTTTTTCAAATTAAATAATTAAATAATTTTTAATGAGTCTTGCCATTTAAGTTTTGTGATATGGTTTTATTTTGATCATCCTGAATAATAAATCATCTTTTAGAAAAAATATTTCTTTGTGTAATATAAAATTATATATTTTTTTTTATTGCCTAGCACCTATACTATTACATTTTATTTATATACTAGATTACTGTAAAATCGTAATCAATAGTTTCTCTTATACAAATCGCATTGTTAAAAAGTGTAAACTGTTTTTAAGGTACATTTTTTCTGGTATATTTACTCGGTACAATTATGTTGATAAATCTAATTTGATTCTAATTTACCGAGTTAACATGTATGTTTTAAAATTAACTTACACGAAATATTTTATTATAAATAATGTATGTTTACTATAGGTACCTAAGAATCTAACCTGGTTTTTATGAGTTGTACCGAAAGTGACGTCACTCTTAATTTATGCTTTCGGATTTAAAATTATTTATATGTATATTACTCTACGGTAAACGAAATTGCTTTTATTATTTTCTATTAGCCTTGGTAATATTTCCTTTAGGCCTCTAAGACTGCAAAAATATCAAGGTCTAGTTGGTTAAATACTCATGTTTTTTTAATCTCGTGTTTTGAAATTATACGTATGCTTAATTTACAAATTCGAATAATACAGCGAGATTAAATCATTGTACATTTTTTTGCATCATTTTTGTTATGATATTTATTTATTAAATAGCTCGAAGTATAATTTAAATCTGAAGTGACCAAAAATTAACCTTAATTATCAACAAATTATTATTATTATACTAATTAACTTATTTTAATTTACACTGTTTCCACCAAATGCAACAAATAAATTACACGGCACAATATTTATTAATAAAAGTAAGTATCTATGGTAACATCGTAATTATAATTATTACCAAATCTTTTTTGCCAAATTGTATTGGAAAAAAAAGGTTATTATCACATGATTATTAATTATACTGTTCACAGGTATAACATATACATTTTAGGGAAACACTATGAAAACAGTTCTTCTTTCGTTGTCTGTTAAACGAAATAAAGGTATAACTACTAATACATCGACAATTAAACAGTACATATTTTTTGTCTCAGTAAATATTTTTTTTATCATTGCTATTTATATATTTTTACTGTATAGTAAAATACTAAAAAACTTTCATAACATTATAGGTCAAACGACGGTACAGTTAAAAATTAATAAAGTGATGAAATTCGAATAATTCTTAACATTTTTATGTATCAATAATAAATATTAACAAAATAAAAATAAAAACATTCACAACATTTTAGTAGTGAAAAGTCAAAATTCATATTTAAAAATTTTCATTGGAAAATAATTCTATTGGTATTGCTTTTAAAAATATATGTATGTTTTTTGTTTAATATATTTGTATTTATATAAATAGTTATATTTAAAAACATAGGACATGTGACATGATGTAAATATCATTGGTTTTGATATTCCGTCTTAACGGTTTTGTTTTTCACTATTACCAATTCGATTTTTAAGCATTAGGTATGTTTTAAATGACATGGATGTATGATAATTTGTATTACTTTTATAGTTCGTAAATGCATAAATATTAAATATTTTCTAAGCTAGGTGTATATACAATTCTCATCAACTAAACTTGACTAAAACATAACATCGGTGGCTCTTATTTCAAGTCACCGGCCGAATAAAAAAAATTAATTATATGTACCGATATAAGTATGTACTTCCAGTGATGTTGATGTTTAAATAGTTGGAAGTCTTATTATAAAGAACCTAATAAGATGTACCTACCAGATGTAATATGAGGCTTAATAGTTATTAATTATTATAAACATCGAATTATTTGTTATTTTCATTTACTTCTTTCGTTGATTTTCTATTTAATGGTTTTCAGTTAAATAGTTTTAATATGTAAATATTTTCCAAATAATTATTTAAAACACCCGGCATCCTGTATAAGAAGTCTACGAAGTATATCTTTGAGTTAAAATGAACTGATTAATTGAATTTTACACAATAAATATAATGAACAATGAGACATACTGAATTATTATGATAGGTATAGTTGTCAAATATATGCATTTTAGTGTTTCTTAAAAAAAAAATTGTTTTTATTAATTGGAGAAAATGCAGTTTAAATTTCTTAGATTTTATCCTTGGACCATTGATTTTTAATTTATCTGAGGTTAATTCAAAGCAATTATTTGTAGGCCATATTCTAAAAACCTCAAAATATGTTTCAAGTATGCACGGCGTGTAAGAAACTCATGGCTATGTCATATTTTACGGTACACTAATTGATAAATTGTAACTTAGAAAATATAATTTTTAAGTGGAATTATTAATCAACGTATGAATAAAGCAAAATAGATTTTCTAATTTTTATTGGTTGTAATTATATTGTACTTCATGATTTCGTGGAACTTATTATACTATTTACCTAAATAAATCTGATGAGTAAATCATTGTTCTTATAGTTAATACAAATTATCAAATTCTAAGTGTAACTTGTTGGCTATTGGTTTGAGTATTGCGAATTTCATTAGATTTAATCATAAATATGGATGATATATATATGTAGACGTGACCGAATTTCATCATGTGTATATGGTGCAACTGATATATTTTCTAGTATCTTCTGATCCTATCCATGGGTATGTGTCTCAAACGTTTTTGTATGCACAGACACTAATAGGCGGATTACTTAAATAAATATATCTGCAGGCTACAACTTAGATACTTACATAAAAAAGTAATAACATCGAAGTACCTATATTTTAATTTTTTAAATTTAAATATTTTCATTTACCTACGTCAATGTAAAAATGTGTTGTATGCCACTTGTATCATAAAATAAAATTATTTTCATATAAGAATTTTACGATTTACTCGAATAAAATAGGTTGAATTAATGGATATTGGATAATACACGATTTCGTGAAATCGCGAACTCTGGGTTTTACTGTTTCTAATAAATCGAACGATTACCATTAACTATAATACTTATCCATTAGGTTTCTGTTGGAATTTCCATTTAATAGCGTGAAATCGAGTAATATATTGTTAATGATACAATCATAATACTGCACAGACGTTTTGAAGAGTCTTGAGAAACCCTCTCACATTTGTTATGAGGTCGAGAAACTATTTTGTAGCAATTTTTATCCTGAAAAAAATACCACAAATAATTTATAATAATCACTACTATGATACAATTTGAACGTTTTAAAACCTACAAATTTTTCCGGAACTGGGGTTCACATAGAATCCAAATTATTGTTCATGTTCTGTTATGTATTATAATATATAAATATTAAAGAAAAAAAATGACGACTGGTAATAAGTAAATAATCATAATAGTTTATTGTAGTCTGTCGCTGGCAATAAAATATAAAATGTACATAGATAAATGAATAATAATTAGTAAATCGACTGAATAAAGGTTATCTAGGGCCTTGGCAATCGAGATAATATGGCTATTAACTTATAGCAGTCTTATAATTTTGACATTTTCCGCACATACGATTCCGTCGACTTTGCAATAGTTAGTCGTCCGGTTGCGCCGAAGTAATCGTCGTGGTCTGTGGCGTTTCGGATCCGATTGTACGTGTGTGTAATATGTGTATCTCTTATTATATTATACCTACCTATGTATTATATAATCTGTGATATTATAATATTATATTTTAACGTATGTAACGTACAGCTCTCGCATTTTCTAGTATGATATCAATGTTATCTGCACATCGCTGGTAAGTCGTAATTTTTGACAAGGCAATATGACCAATATACTATACTGACCGTATTAAAATATAATAAACAACAATTTATAATTTAATTATAATCGCACATTGCAGAAAAGTGTACCGCGTGCGTGCGAGTGAGTGAGTGTCGAGTGTGTTGCGTGCGCGAGCGTGTGTTTTTGCGTGTGTGCGCGCGCGATTACAATCTCCCTCTAATTTATGCAATGGCAATAATAATTCGCGACGTTGGCGGCGGTGGTAGGGATATTTAGTGAACCAAGGCAGAACGGCGCGGCGGCGGCGGCGACGGCGGTGGCGGTGGACTCGGCTGTCAGTGCCGATTCTGTGGAGTGTCTGCGCCAACCGAAAAAAAGCACAGGTCCACACACGCAGACAAGAAACACGAATTATAAAAAAAAAATTCAATAAAATCATACACACACGAACGAAAATATTTTTTGCGAGTGTGTCGTCGAGTAGTTGACGACGACGACGACGACGGCGACGACTAGCCACTACGCAACATCACATTACTGCGACGACGACGACGACGACGACGACGCCGAGATCGTGTCCCTGTGCGCGCGGGTGTCTGAAAATTGAATAATAATAATTTAAATTATTGTTATTTATTTTTTTATTCTCCGCTTGTGTGTGATTTCTGTGCGTGTTTCCGAAGTGTGGTGTCGTGTGCGTACGTTGTTTCTCAACTCGTTTCGGTGGCCGCGGACGACCGCAGCAGACGGACGCACGAATATCGAGAATTTTTGATAATATTGTCATTTCATTGTATTTAATTTTATAATTTATTTTTTGTTTTTTGAAATACATACGCGCGTTTATGTGTATATTTATAAATAAACACATATATTTTTATACCACGTATGAGTTCATCGTATACATAGAGTAAATTCGTCGTGTACATATCAAGTCACGATCGGACGAAAAAATAGCATACCGTAGAGAAGATATCCCAACTATATACAATAGTACTGTTTATATTATTACTTTTAAATAATATTTTTTTTTACTCATATGTGTATAGTAGTATACATGATTATATTTTGTTTTAATACACCCGTCCAATGTAAAACTCTCCGCTCTGTTTCCAGGACCCGAATACAGCCACTGAGTCACCGGCGCGTTAGCAAACTGAAGACACTAGTCAACACTACTGGAACGCTAGGTGGCAAATCAGCAGCAGCGTCAAAGATTGTTACAAGGAAGTAAGCTCTCGACAAAACACACACATTTTCATCCCCGTTGGTTTCAAGAATCTAACTATAACTTATCGAGGCCAAAAATTTATATTTTAATTTATTATAAAATAAAATAATGATAAGTAATAATAATTTATAAAAATTACAAGTCGTCGTTTTGCTGGGAAAATAAGCTTGATCTGTGATAGTGTTATTTTTTATTTAAATATTGTTTTTAAGTATCATTATTATTGCGATCACAAATAGTTTTCGTTTTTATCGTTTTTATTTTATTTTTTATTTCGCTTCATAAAGTTATTGAGAAAACAACTAATAAAATGCCTCAAAGTGCGGGCGTACTTACAAATTCTGTTATGATAACTTTAATCCTACTGATCAGTTCCTTGTGTGGATGTTGGAGTACTGATGCGGATCAACATGTTGCTTCGTCTCCCACATGTGACAGGTAAGATAGGTCTCAAATTGAATTTTTATTATCTCCCATTAACTGCATCCATTTGGTAGAGATGATTTTAATATTATTGCTTTAATTAGTGTACATATAGTGTAAATTGCTAACATATTAAACTAAAAAAATATGATACCAAATTATCTCTTAGCTTGACTGTAATATTCTAAAAAAAAAACTCGCCGTATATAAATTTGGAGGATAATAATGTTGATTGGCCTTCCTTGCGCGAGTTATTTAAAATTCCATACCTCGTTTGAGCTCCTTTATTTCACTACCGTTATAGATTGATAAAAATAATTTTGTAGTTAAAAGTTCCAAATCCTAAAATAATCATCCTAGATTCAAAAATATCCACACGAGTTTTTTACGGTTACAAAATTTATGAAAGTAAAACAACATATTGTAGGACATATAGGTATACTAGTCGCAAATAACAATCGTAACTAAAATTCGTAAATTTAGAAGAATTATAAAAATATGCAACAATTTCCATTTTATCAATCTCAATTTATTTTCTACGTAATGTCTGTATACCTATATCTGTCAATATAGTCTGATTTGCATATCATACATTTTCTTCGTAATTCTTTGATATCTGGCGTATCATTGCTTATTTTTATTTTAAGATTATATTTTTATACCTAGGTATATAACAGGTAAACGCCATATTGCATAATTTCTTTCTTTTTTTTTTTTTGATTAGGATAAAAACAATATTATATTAGTAATAGTGGTCGACAAAAAAAAAATTCCAGCCAATCTCACCGAATAAATTTTATATACCTATAACCAACGAGTTGGCCTGTTTACCCCCTCCGGGACATCCCGGGACGCCCTGTCTGGTAACTTTAAGTTGTTTTTTTTTTTTACTTCTCCTTTCTAGGCGATCTCTGCTGATACATTATAACTTGTTTAATACGAACCAGCTCCCGCATTGAATTAAAATATTAATTCAAGGTTTGTGTATGATATTTATCTTGGCCGTCGCTACTTTTTAGTGTAATAACCATTGAAATTTCAACTCGAAAATTATACATAAACGTATTGCAAACACGTTCTCAGAGAATTCAATACAATGTGGTCGTTTTTTTATACTTATGCACGGTTTTGAGAAGATAATTAAATTTTTTTTCTTCAAAGAATTCCCAATACTTTTTGGTGGTACCTATAATATACCTATTTTAAGATGAATTCGTACTTAATCTGCTTTCCTTGTTGTCAAATCACGTACGTAGAACTCGTTTTACTCCTGACGTCACCACATAATGTACAAAGCTTGACAATATATTCTCTAAAATTAATCTCATGTCAGTAAAATGTAGAGTAATTATTACTCCGTGTTTTGTTTCGTAGTTTCTATTTTTGCCATTATTGTGTGAACCAAGTTTTTATTTCTTTAGTTATAATGTGAACTATTTTTACATTATTAGTTCTGTTCATATTATGTATTATAATTATCTCCAAGCCTTACATAACATAAATTGTACTATTTCCACCAAAATCTTACCAGATAACGCATAAATAATGAAAAACAATATTCTGTTATCTTATTTTAACAATATCGGTAAAAAATTCATCATGATTTTAGTCATCTCCCATATCGACATACCTCAAACTTATGCTAATAGTGCTTGATAAAAATTATTTATAAAAAAATTGGTTAGATGAGGTCGAAGCACTCGAAGCTTGCACATAGTTTTGGTGGATTTTTAAAAGTTTGATCCCACTGGGTAAGTGGTGTACTTGTTGAGTGATACTTATCGATTCATCGAATGTTAATCGTAACAAGCAAACTAAATTTTTAAAAGTTTTATTGAAGAATTTTGTGATAAAATTACTTATTTCTTTTACGAGATTGTTCAGTTTTTGTGGCGTGATTTCAGGTCCCATCTATTTATACCGTTTTGCTTTTTTTCCTATACTCGTGTTCACAAATAATTTGGCAAGATTACAAAGATTTACCCTAGTGTCGGTAGATTTTTCTCTCAATCTTATGTCATTCAAACTTTCCGCGCCCCGCTACATTGAAAAAAATCCACAAAATCCTGTTCATTTGTGGTCCCTATTTATACGATAACAATAATGTGCTCTTGATTATTATCAGAAAATACTAAATAGCAACAATAAAAAATAGTAATAAAAAATGACCATTTACTTCACAGTTTATGTTCTGCAGTTTCCATGTAAGAATTCTCGAATTTCGGGGTCTTGGACGTGCGACAAAATAAGAAAGCATATATCAGAGTAGAAGTGCGTAAGCTGAAACAAAAATATTTATTATTACGCCAGTCATCCATACGTGTGGTATTTATCAATACAATGATATGGCTTTATGGATAATAATAATTTTTACCTTTTCTCTCTCTCCATCATTCTCTAAATTCAATTTAATGCCGGTGAATAGTCGCACAGCGTAGTACTATTTGAAAGTGAATTGTGTAGGTCAAATTATTCGAAATCGGTTCCATTGATTAGTGTTTGGTCTATTAGTTCCAGCGATCATAATAAGTTACGTTTATGACTGGCTTATTATTTGCCATTTGGTAGGTACTATTAATCGTAGAATACAAATTCTACTTCACTACCTATGGCTATATTATTATGTACATTATTTACCTGCGCGTGCCAGCGAATCGTTTTAAAATCTGCACACGGTTATCGTTCGATATACCTAGTATATTTACATGGGTACACATTACATATTATTATTGTTATTATCATCAACACGCCTATGTTATAATAACAATAATTGTCATTGGATTCACGGTGCGTTCTTCCAGAATATAATAGTACGTAATATACCTATATATATATTTCAATCTCTGGCGTTTGTTATTTTACGTTATTTTCGTTTCACGGACCTAGGATGTAGGTCATGAAAAAAAAAACATAATAATAATTGCGTGTGTACACATTATATTCCTATGTACTGTTATTTATTATTCGTACCTGTGTCTGTATGTGTTTCGTCTTGTGGCGCGCGCGACATAGGTAGTGTCTAACGAAATAGCTGTGTAAGCTGTATATTGGCAACCCGTCAATTACTCTGTGTGTGTGTGTGCATATGATAGAGAAAGACAGAGAGACCAGAGTTACATATGGCTGCTCGCCGCCGCCGCCGTCGTCGATGGGCAACTGTGTTCTAATCGGTGTCAATGTCAATCAAATCCGTTTTTTTTACCTGTTCTTCAGTTATCGTGTCTATGCACTAGTGGAAATATAATGAGAAATAGAAAAATCATTTTAAAACATTTCCGAATCGGTACAATACATATAATTATATAATATAAACAATCCATTTCGTAGAAAGAGTCACCACCGTATGCTATGGAGTAAACGCATCGCGAGTGCCTACTATTATAATATAACACATAACATAATATGTACGCATACAATATACAAAGTTGCTATGTGGTAAATTATAAAATCGTTACAATGCTTAAACTGCACAAATTGCTTTATTGGTTACTCGTGCACACTCATAGTCGTTTATATTTCAATAGTATATATTATTATTACGTCATTACCATCCCCATCGCGAGCGTGACGTGACCTTATGTACATCCTTTACTCATAACCCGTGTAGCAGACGAACCATATTATTATGTAATAGCACACCTAATGCCAATTTGTTGTTGTTAGTTTTTTCTTATTATTATTATTATTATTATTATTTTATTAACAGCGTGTATATTATAACATCACAAGAGTGTCTCTAAAGTATATTCAGCGGACTGAGCGGTACGAGATGAGAAGTACATAATGTATAGGTGCTAATTTGGAGAGTGCATTTTGTATTATACTTATAAGTAGTACAGTTATCGTTAGGTACCTAAATTAAGGTCATATTATTTCCAAAACTAATTTCTTATAATTTTTGGCAGTTGATATCAAAATTGTACAATATACCGAGATCGACCATTCCATTTATATGAGTAGGTATTATAAGAGTAGTAGTGACGTGTCAAGGTCACTCCAGACCCATGACTAGGAGATGTACGTAGAAAAATAAATTATGGGTTATATTTTCGTGGTTATTGAAAACTCATAATTATGACCAAGACAATAGAATAATTATTATATAAATCTATGGTCTAATTGATCATTAGCTTTCTTATTTGTCTGAAAAATTGGAATAAATCATATATCACTCACTTAGTATTGTGAGCAAAAGTACGATCATTAAGAAAAGAAAAAAATTGTTACGCTGTTTGATATGAATACATTTTTTTCAGTTATGCATAGATATTCAACTAAAATATTATTTTTAGAATAAAGTAATTTTTATCTATCTTTATACTTTATAGTTCACAATCGTTTTTCATGATAATGAATCCTAACGATGTTCGAATTTATTATTTCATTATTATAATTATACACATGAAAATTATTGTAATTTTTCAACTATTAACCTAGCCCTCTATAGTTTTAATAAAAATAACATTCTTTAATTTGTATTCAGTTAAATAATTCTTGATAGTTTATTTTCGGCGTTACTTTATTGTACTTACTTATTCTGGCCATTCGTATTTTTTCATATTGCAGCGTACTACGAGTACATACCCTTCTAATTTTTCTTAATGATATAAATCATTAAGTACGTAGTTATGAAAACTGTTAATACATTCTTACGTTAATTTAGTCCGATCCAAAAATTTTCTCATGGCATAGATATTTTGATTGAAATTGAATGGACATATCTGATAATATAGTTTTTTGGCAAGGCGTTGCTAATTTGCCCCTCCAGTCACTACAATATTGCCTTTTACTCTAAATGATGTAACAAACTTTATTATGTTGTTTTTATGTATATGCGCTTTCATTATAAATATTTAAAAAATAAATCACTTAAAAGATTTGATCAAGATTGTAAATATATATTATTTTGCATGCTATTTATTTTATTTTATTAAAGCTAATCTGAATTAGTAAACTATTATTTAAAACTGAATTACAGATCTGATTATATGATTTATGTATGGATTATCCATTTAAATATTGTGTAATGAAATATTTATGTACGTCTTATTAAACATTAATTTCGATTATATGGTGGTACCAATCATAATAATGATAACAATTGTCGAGCTTTTTCACATAAAAGTGAGCGTAGACTTTATTTCTTTAATCGTTTGTATTTTAACTACATAAATAAAATGATAGGATTTTTTTTCCCCCAAACAGGTACTCTACCAAATAATGTATGGATTTTATAGTACACGTTATTTCGTTGGTATAATAAAAATTACTACTCATTACCTATAAATGTGTAGCCATGTAGACAAAAAAAAAAAATACTTTCTCATAACTTTTAGTTTTTACTTATTATATCTTATTTTATTCTAAATTATGATACAGAATATTTTACTGGAATTATGTCGAGTTTTGAACTATATTTACACTTTACTCAAACTTTCAAAGCATCAATGTAAAGACAAAATGTATGAAATGGTGAATAATAGTTATTATATTATTATAAATATATCCCACTATTATTTTGAATCCATTATTTCACATTTTAAAATATCAAGTACCTACTTATTGAAAAGTAATAAGCTTAAATGTATTAAAAATAATTAGACTACAGATACCTCGTACCTAGTTCAAAACTCGAAATAAGTTCTAAATGTATTGTGTTTAAAAAATCACATAGTATAACATTGTTTTTAACTAAAAGATTTCAGAATGAATTAAAATTAAAATACTGTGTATTAATTTGAAAAACGTATAAAAGAAAAGTATTCAGAGTTCTTAACTCATTAACTTAAATCATGATAAGAAAAATATTATTCCTACAACGAAATAAATGTACAACAATTATTAATGTTAGGTCGGTCGAAAACTCTTATATTTATTTACTCGATAGTACAGAACAAATTATAATTTATTGACTTCCTTTTTTGTTTAATCAAATAGTATTTTAACCATTTTTGTTTATCAAATATATTATATTTTTTGATAAAGTGTACCTTATTTTAAGTGGTTTCAGTTTATTCTTAATAATTCCTCTTACTTTTATGCAAGGACGTTGTTTACATTTTCACGCATTTCTCACTTGTCAAAACCATCTACTAAAATGAAAAGTGTGACGATACTTTCAATGACGCTTGTCCTTGTATTTATAGTTAATGATTGGTACCTACCTAACTTTAAAATCAAACTTCAAGAAGGATTATCTTCAAAAATTACACGTTTTTCTTATGGAATAAAAGTACTTAGTAGTTTGAAAAAGATCATTTAAATTTAGCTAGAGTAAATATTATTAAGATACGATGAATAGTAGACGATTAATTAAGAATATTTTAATTTCATTTTGTGTAAATTTAATACGTTTTTATTTCAGTAATATTTACTGTCATGGACCATTGCTGCATGCGATTCAAATGTCTAGCATATTCCCAGATTCGAAAACGTTTGTTGACATGAAAATGAAATATTCACCTAATGAGACTATGAACATATTCTTGGATATGATGAAAAGAACGGGACAAAGGCCATCAAAAATAGAACTGGAGATTTTCCTCAACGACACATTCGAAAAGGAAGGCAGTGAATTCGAAATTTGGGATCCCTCCGATTGGAAGCCAGAGCCAAAATTTCTTGGTGATATTAAGGACCCAAATTTCCAAGAATGGGCTAGAGGCTTACACTTGCTATGGAAACTTCTTGGTAAAAAAATCAAAGATGACGTACGTTTACATCCTGACCATTACTCAATTATCTATGTTCCGTATCCGGTAATTGTACCCGGTGGCCGATTCCGTGAATTTTACTATTGGGATTCTTATTGGATTATTAGAGGTCTGCTACTATCTGAGATGTATACTACCGTAAAAGGAATGCTCAGCAACTTTTTATCGATAATTAACACCTATGGTCATATTCCAAACGGGGGTAGAGTGTATTATGCCATGCGATCTCAGCCCCCCATGCTGGTACCAATGATGAAAAGTTACATCGAGGCTACAAATGACACGATTTTCCTTAAAGAAAATGTAGATATACTGGAAAAAGAATTCAGCTTTTGGATGTTAAATCATACAGTAGACATAGAAAAAGATGGAAAAGTATACACATTGGCCAGATATAAGGATTCGTCAACTGGTCCTAGGCCTGAATCATACAGGTAAATTTAGTTCTGAATTTCATAAAAGTTAACTCAAATTGAATTTATGTTTTTTTTAAATATTAATTGAGGCTACAGATTATTTCTGATTGAACTCTAGCAAGAAGGAATTAATAATTCTTGATTTTTATAATTTCAAATCTATTTCGTTTTTTCTGTAGCTATGTGAGCATCTTTGTATCACCTATTTGTATGCAAATTACAAATATTTACTTGGAGTTATTACCTATCGTACCTACATTTCAAATATTTATAATTAAATGATATTTTGTATTTTTACAGGGAAGATATCATGAGCGCACAAACACTGAAGACCGATAACGATAAAGAAAACTACTATTCTGAGCTAAAGGCCGCTGCGGAATCTGGGTGGGATTTTTCCAGTAGATGGTTTATACTAAATGGAACAAATAAAGGTAAATAACTGGCTAGTTTTTTATTTATAATTTACGTGATTATTTATACTTCCAACCACGCTTAAACCGTTCGTAGTGTATTGTGCTTTCCGTGTTTGCTTAAATATGGGTAGAAAAAATTACCTCGGTTACCTACTGTAATAGTAACAACGAAATTTACATTGAAGACAATGAAATAAAAGCGCCAAGTCATAGGTTTATTTTAAAACAATAGTTTTGGGCTCAGTGTACTGACTATCTGTACTTAGCACTACCGGATATTTTTTCTTGTGTAGCTCAAGGTTATATTATGTATATGGTTTTTCTTTTCTGATTATTTATTTACCATCATTAATATTTTTTCAAAGTAAATTTTTTTTATAAAATCATGACTTGGTCAACCATGACCTGTGGTCTCCATTAAGATTCATATCTAGGGACTTTTACTTTTATTAATTTATTACTATTAAATGTAGTATAGTTTTAATTTTTCTGTTATAATATATAATATAGGTTTCTATAGGAAATTTTTGTTCATATTTTGCCCTATAGAACCTATGCAACGTGTAGATACTACGCGTGTGCCGGAAATGTAGTAAATAACAATACATTATTATTTGCCTGTAGCATAAAATCTATTGTTTGAAAAATAAACGCTATATTATTAAATAATGGTTTAAATTTGAAAAAATCCCAGTTTTGTTTTGTTTTGTTTTGTTTTGACTTACCTGGTATGGTCATAATAACACTTAATAAACAAATTAACTTCCGAAAATTCCGAAAATTCCTGAAATCACTAGTAATTTATTACTCAGACAAATATATTTTGTCCACACAATGTAATTTAAATGAATAACTTGTGAAAAAAACCATAAAATGTGTTAAATACTTATACGATCATAATATTATTTCGTTATTTTTTTCGTAGAATTACAAATTCCACTTGAGCCTTCGTAGATTCTTAAACATATTACCTACTTAATTATTATTACATCATACATTTGATCCAATCCAGTTAACATAAAAAGCCTTAAGTTTGCATGTTATTTTAAATATAGTTGATTCTACTAAAATATTACTATTTCAACTGGAATACCTACAATCCAAATATTATAAATTAAAAATATTTACATGTTACATTTAAAATTTCAATACTTTTTATAGATATATACACACCTATTTATACTTATTAATTAGGTTTAACGATTGGAAAAATCGAGCATTGTAAATATAAATCTAAAACCAATTTTTTATTATACTTTTGGTACTCTGTATTAATGTATTATCGCTTATGGTATAAATTATATAAAACCTACATTATGTTATAAAAAACCTTGAACATTATGAATTTTGAAATAAAATATTTACTCTTCACGAAGAAGATAATATTTCATTTAACGCTTGATGTGTTAATGCTTTTCTTATTTTGTCAAAACGTATTATGGGAAGGAAATATAAATAAAAATGTTCTTAGGAAGTTCTTCAAGAATTTAGTTTATATTATTCCAAAAAATATTAAAATATCACCCATTTAATAAATAATAGAAATGATCATAAAGTCAAATATCATTCAATTTTAGATTCTGCGTATTGATTTTAATTACTTGTTGCGACTTTATTTATAGATAACAAATGTATAGGTAGGTACCTCACCTAATGCATTTAATTAATATTTAAATATTTGAAGTAAAATATTAACAATTCAATTAAAGACAATATGAACATACATGAGCTATAATGTTTATAAAGAAAAGATATTAATTATTATCACAACATACTTTACATGTAGGTATTTAGTTGTATTTCTAAATTATTTGGAGTATCCAGAAAATAATAGTGAATTATGTAAATTTATGAAGATAACAAATAAAGTTAAAATAAAAATGTATATAAAATAATTTTTAAAAATGTGTGCATCATAAAAAAGTAAAGCAAATAAAGTTTATAAATTGTCATGACCTTGAAAATGTACTTCTCTGTATACATGTTCAATTAAAGCTTGTATTGTTAGTCAACAATTAAATCAGGATTAGGTTCACGGTTAGCGGTTGCATTATTTTTATTAACGTAAGTATGTAGTATGTACCTACGTTTATTACATCTAATTTATTTGTGTTGCTACTATACTAAAATTGTATTCTTTTAGGACTGTTTTAAGTTATAACAAAATTGAAAGTATTGCTTAGTACAGAACTACATTTGAGTTATTATTTTATTAATATATCAATAAAATTAAGAACCACCATAGGTAATTACTTAAACATTTAAGTCTATAATGTGAGAATGTTATAGGTCATTTTTATAATAATTACCAGTTTACTTTAAACGATGTCTATTATTTTTCTCTTCTTATAGACGATTTCAACATAGTTTCATTAACTATTAAATTAGGTCTGATGTTTTTATACGAATTTGAGTTGGGTCTGTAAAGTAAATGCTTCTAAATCACTACTGCGCATGTTGCATGCTACATATATTAATGTATCGTGAATGAGACTAAAGAACTTTCAAAGCGATAATACATCACCATACGTATCCACATTATACTATATAAATAATATGTACCTAAAATGTATCATCACGTTAATTATTTTATTTTTGGCATAGATCCACTGATCAATAAACGTAAATACACTTTCTATTTTTTTTTTTTTTTGTTATTGTTAGAAACACGTCTTCGACAATTAATGTGAAACATGATTGTTTTTATTTTATTTTCAACTATCAAACTCTTAATTATAACTCGATCCCGCTTTTGATAGTACCTACGACGTTTCAATGAATAAAATACAATTCGAGAGTATTTTTGATTTTTATAATCCCCAGATCGATTTTAAATGATTTAATTGTATTACCTATTATTTTTATTTACTTAGCACGTCAAAAAGAAAAGTAATATTTAAATGCGATGGTGAAAAAATGTATTAAATACGTAAATTTAATAGACGTGTTTATCGAAATAACATCTGTGGGTTAGGGAAGTGAGTAAAAGCTGCACTTTATCGGATAATATTGTTGTAGGCCAGGGTGCGCGTAAAAACGTTGCGTGCAGTAACTAATGTCATTTTATGATTGCAGGAAACCTGACTAACCTGAAAACACAGTCCATCATTCCGGTGGATTTGAACGCTTTGGTGTATTGGAATGCTAAGATACTGAGTGATTTCTACCGGGAGCTGAATGTGTCTGACAAGGCATTGAAGTACGAAAACATCGCCAACAAATGGATAGAAGCAGTAACGGCGGTGTTGTGGCACGAGGAAGTAGGAGCGTGGCTGGACTATGACATGCTAAACGAAATCAAGCGTGATTACTTTTACCCAACCAACATATCACCGCTATGGACTGGCTGTTATGACCCAAAGAAGACCGATGACTTTGTATCCCGGACGCTTAAGTATTTGGAAAAGACACAAATAATGAACAACCTGGGGGGCATACCAACTACCCTGGAGCACTCCGGTGAACAATGGGACTACCCGAATGCGTGGCCCCCACTCCAGTACATAATGGTCATGTCACTGGACAGCTCAGGTGATAACTGGGCCCAAGACTTGGCATTCGAGATAGCTGAACGATGGATGAGGTCCAACTACAAAGCGTACAACGAGACCAACGCCATGTATGAAAAAGTAAGTCGTGGTTGGTTGTTTGATGGGAATAAAACAATTTATCTGGTTGACGGGATACTATATGCAGCGTAAAAATTATTATTTTCATTATTTAACTGTACATTTTATTAAAACCTTTTTGATTACGAATTGATCATTATCATTCACCACAATCATAATCATCATAAGGTTATAATTATTAAAAACGAATCTTTAGAGTAGCTATAAAAATGTCTATACGAGCACATAAATTAGTCTGGAAGTCGATTATTGAGAACGGTATAGGTAGTGGGTGATGGGTGTCACGTGAGACGTAGATGCAGTAATTTTTATTTCAATATACACACCACTGTGTCTGCAGACTTGTATATGCCCCTTCTATGAATTATATTTTCGTCAATTATTGGTATACTCATAAGTCACGTGTTTGACAGTACGATGCGACCGTACCCGGAGGTCACGGCAGTGGAGGCGAATACGAGGTGCAGTTGGGCTTTGGCTGGACCAATGGCATAATCTTGGAGTTCCTGCAGAAGTACGGGTCCAGGGTTACGGCCGAGGACAAGTTCGTCGAGGCTCCGCAGACTAGCGCCAACATAGACTCCAGCAGAAGCAGCACTGACTACAACACCAAGACCGTGTCTTCGGCGACGCAAGTCATGACTGCCACGCTTGCGATACTGGCCACGATATCGGCCGGATGCATAGGGTGAGGTGAGTGTCGTTTCTATTGTTTGGAACCCTTTTTTACTTCCCGGAAAGTGTAAGCCGAAGAAAAGAGTGAAAAACAAAACATTTCTCTGTAGAAAAAACCATCACGCTAATATTTTACTACATTCAGAATGTAAAAATTGTTTCATAAATAATAAATTACACTAGAGTGGTCCAACCTTTTGTAATTTGTAGTCCAATTTACACATTTATAAACAATAGAGGGCTACCAAAAGAAAAAATATAACAAACATATTGTAATATATAATAACATAATAGGTACACAAGTTATCCGATTATAGAATACGTATTACGTACCTATAGATAAGTACTGCCACTGCGCCATCTCCCTCCACCTTAGTTCTATTTTAATTTTTCACACTCATACCAATAAAAATTATTACATGTATGTTTTCCAAGGAGGGCCGAAATGAAAGACTTTGAAGACTGCATTCGGCTTGCAGGCTGAGGGGTTGGACTACTCTGAATTACACTATCACTTCTATAGTTTAGAGCAGCAGATCTCAAACTTTTTTTTTCGCGTACCACTCATGTATATTATTAATCTATCGTGTACCACTTATGTAGTTATGTTTATTCCTATATGATCAAGTTGAAACACAATTTAAAATATTCATTTATCAACTCTCCGTTCTATCACTTTGTGGCCTTTCGCGTATCGACATGTAGTCTCCCACGTACCACTAGTGGTACGCGTACCATAATTTAAGAACCTCTGGTTTAGAGTTCTACAAAAAAATGCGTACTACATTTTATGAACTGTAAATTGTAAAAATAAATTAAGAGGGCATTACGTGTGTTATATTTGTCTACGTCTTACAATTTACAACCATTATTGAACTTGCCTTTCTTTACAGATAATATTAAATATTTTGACATTTTAATTGCCTATAGGATATAACTTTTCAAAATTTAAAACTTTTTTTTAAAAACATTTCTAAAAAATTTTTTTATAAGACCATTGACAAATAGCATCAACTCAAAACCTTAAAACGAATCAATAATAAAAAATTAAAAACAAAATGTCTCACGACAATCTATTCAGTAATGTGAGAACAGGTAGTTGAATTTCTTAAGTCATTGCTTAAAAAAATCAAATCTCTCTAGCAGAAGGGGTTATTCCAAACAGATTATGTATAATATTTTGACTATAGTATATTTTATAGGAATCGCAGTAGTGAGTACATTCTTCAATTCTCGTGAAACATGTAGACAGTTTTCATTCGATAAATATACTATACATGCGTGGGCCGGCCAGCAAAATAATTAAAATTAATGGTCTATAATTTATATTATTATTATTTTATAATAATAAATGTGTTCGCTGGCCAGATAAAGTATACTTTGTGTGTCAAATGTCATCGATACTATTTAATGCATTTTACGGGATATTATTTCATCAGCGTATTATAATATACAATAATTATATAGACATCGCAACTTAGCAACTATATTGTATAATAATGATTATAGAATCGGTTTTGTATACGATCACAATGGTTTTTCTTTTTCTACATAGTTGGTAGTTTTTCTTCGATAGCGGTCGCTTGCTCATTGTGTGACAAAAGAAACGATGTCTTATCGCTATAGACAGCTGTTGTAATACTAACTGTTCTCTCGTATTATGTTATACACAACATTTATCGTAGGTGGCGCCTATTTTTAAAACTAAAATAATACTTTTCATTTTTCTCCAAAAACCCATAATTTATAAAATTTATTTTAGAAAGATTAGCCTATTTTTAAATATAATCCCCCTTTTTTTCGTCATTAGCTCTTCTTGTCACAGGTTAGGTATTATTTCGTATTTTGTTATGTTATGTATTAAGTAGGTACCTATATATATATTATATAGTTATAAAGGATAGCACTCTGTTGTTGCCTCAAATTTGTTAATGCAGCGCCTTTATTAAAGTTTGGATTCGCGATTGCCGTTATCTCTGATAGTTATAATTTCGAGTTCGATTATAGATTAATCGTTCAAATACTAAAGGCTAACTGGCTCTGATGAACGTACATTTGATATTGTATAAGTTTGTAAGACAGAGCAAACTGACAACACATACGGGTATACTGTTTTACTAAATTGGCCTAATATAAAATCAGTTTCTACTACAGTTTGTACGACGTTTAAACAATTATAATTCATAATAAATAATAATATAGGTAACGACAATATTTTAGACGCGCTCTACGACACTAGCTACACACTTATACGCAGCCTACTTTAGGTAGGTACCTAAAAATATTTTGTTGCATATATACTGCGATTAAAACGTGATCGTAATATACGACCGTAAGATAGAGCAGTATCGAAATGAGCACGTGCAATGATACAAAACTATAATATTATTGTCGAAGTACGTTTTCCCGCCGCTGCCGCTATTCGAGTACTATAAGTAGACATCGCCAGTGAAGCTCGATTTATACAATATGTTCATGACTTTCGCGATTTTGCTATGTTTCCGCTACAAAAAACAATAAGTCCCTAAATGTCCTATACCCAGGCCATACATGTCATATACGCACCTATACGGCTATATATTATTATTTTAAATAATGGTGATGATAGATAATTGCTATACAGGGCCGAATCACGCCGAATAATAGCCCTTGAAAATATATTACGCCTCTTAAAAAATTGTTTCTTTATCAACTCAGTAGGTACATGCCCAATGTCCATTGTACATGTATAAATAAAATGACAGAAATAATGATAAAACACGTTTTTTCAGAAATATATATTTTTAAAAAAACATTCGTTGATCATGAATAAATAGTAATACGTTTTCTATCATTCTGTTAGTAAAAATAAATTAATATTAGACCATTAATATAATTTGACTAAAGTTAAATTATTTTTACACACATGTATCACAAATAATAAATTTATTTACAGGATGACTTGCCAACCATTCTCCCTCCCGATTTTTCATTTAATAATGAATTTATTCAAATTCTGATGTTTGAAATTTTTCAATTTAATTAAATACAATATTTTCAAATTAACCACTAAATAATTTATAGAAGAAAATTGGTGGGGGGGCCTTATTTTAAATACAGAAGTTTGTGTCTCCATAGGACGCTCCTAGTAGGTAATACCTGCTATAGGAAATTTTAAAATATGGTATATAAGAATTATAATTGAAAATTCCAAAAATCAGATTTTGAATAACTCCACTGAATAAGTATTGAAGATAAAAGGGGAGGGTTAGCACTGAGCATACTTGAATCGCCCTATATATATATTTAAAACAAACAATAAAATAATTCACAAGAGTACACGTGTACATGCAAAATTATGATTTTAATTTTGAAAAATTGGTATAAGAAAATTCATGTTTTCAGTTTATTATTTCTCACATGACGTCCATCTATTTTTTGATATAAACTATGGTAAAATTAGTTAATTGTTACATACCTTTATAAGACAAAATAAAACTAATTTATCTAATTTTAAAAACTTATATTTTGGCACAACAAATATTCTATAAAAAGTACAGCTCTATAGACATGTGGAGGCATGTAGTAGCTACAGTTGCAACTTGCAATTAACTATTCGGTCATGTTAAGTGTAACCGTAAGAGTACGGCAATAGGCAAACGCTCATCTGTCCACATCGTGCATTGTAATATTATAATCACTCGTCGTAAGGCATTACATTTTGCATGTTAATACGTACATTACGTTTGTCGATGACATTTTCTTACGATAAATAATTGTATTCTTTCACGTTTCTTTCATCATTATTATACTTTATGGGAGATATTATACAGTCAAACGTGCCAACGTGGATAACTCAAAACTTTATTAACTCTAAAATGTCTATACCACCACATTTTTCTCCGGTCCATAGAGTTGTCTATTTCAAAAATGTAAAAATTAGTGTTTAACTCAAAAGTTTTGTGAATAACTCGATGTTTGTATTTTATTGAAATCGACCTGTAACAGGTTTTTATATACTACCTAGTACCTACTATCGAAAATTAATTCATTAATGTCATTGTTTATGATTATTAATTATATTTTCCATTCGTTATCTCTTCACTTTTTCAGGACTTGATAAAATTGAACGATTACTGCACATATCATGTTATTGCAATAGAAAAAATCGTCTAACAAAAATAACTTTTTATATTCAAATATTAAATAATAGGTGGTAGGTACTCATAATATACTATAAAAATAGTATTTAAATGTAATTGGGTAAGTTTAGGGCAGGTGTACTGTATATAAGTATTAAAGTACATACAAATAATAAATAATAATATATTATATTGCATACAAACGGGTATGTACGATGACATACACGTGACACCCTGTATAGTGTAGGTATATATAAACGTATATGAATATCTAGAATGTGGAAACTACATGCTTATAATATATCCGGATCGAACTTTTCACATTGTGCAATTGAATTTATATTTTATAATTGTATATAGCCATATGGTATACATAGGCACTTACTTATTGCTGTTTCGCACGCCGTCTACAACGTGGAATGGGAAAAAATAAGTCATTTCATAATGAATAAAACGATAACGAACAACACGGTGTGACATGCTAACGTATGACCGTTATACATATTATAATATGCAATTTAATTTGACTACGACATCGTTATTTGATGATAATGGTGCACATTTCTTCAGTAGAATATAACTCTAGACCTCTATTATTACTCATTAAATTTGTGTAATGGCTACAATGGTGATATTCAAATATAATGAAATATTTTTAAATATTTTAACGTAAACGAATATATTATACACATCCACATAGCATACAGAGCCGATTATGATATTTCATGTAGTGCTACGAGCCCGCTACTATTTATTTATTAACGGGGGTGCAAGCATATTTTATGCAGCCCAGTCAAAATATAATTTTTAAATAAATACCTTAACGATTTGATATACGATGGGTATACAAAATACATATTGCAGCAGGACTATAGATACTGCAATAAAAATAATAATAATGATTCATAACAATGTATTATATTTAAATCAACCCTGTAGTCGGCCCTGTATGACTGATTATGGTCCTAGAATTGAGTGGCGCCCCCAGCACCCCCGGGTAGTTATGGGACTTTCATACAAATCAGGTGATTAATATAATACATTCAAACAAATAAATGAACAATTTCAACTTACAATTATAAATTTTAAAATTATTTTTTTTTTGAAATGCAAATTAGAAGATATTATATATATACCTATGTAATATGGGTATATGTGTGAGTATTTTGTGATAAAAAAAAATTATTTGTGCAACATTTTTAGGCACTATTATTTATTTTTGACTTGTGTTTTGTAAACTAAACTAATTGATGTTTTGTGTATTTTCTTTGTTTCAGATGTTTACAAGTTAAATTATGTAGTTAAATTATAAGAACATTCCCTTATGAAAAATCGGAAGGATCTCTTAATTATCAGGTCAGACGTATTTAACAAGAGGTTTACTTAGTTGATCATTAGTTTCTTTATTTGTGCTATCACATTAGCCTAATTATTGTTTTTTTTTTTTTTTATTTTATTTTTTTTTTGTACATGTGAGTTAGTGTTATGCTTTAATTTATTGGCACATGCAAGTTTTATATGGTCAAAAAAAAAGGAAAATAATTTACATCTAAAAAAATATTACCAAGCAATACGGAAAGACCAACTTTGAATGGATAGTAGATCCAGAAGTAGATCTAAAGTTTTAATCTGAACTTACTAGTATTTTTATTATAATAATAATAATATATTAAATATTAACTATTATTAATTAATGGAGTTTAAGTTCCTTCGAGCAATCGTATTTCTGTGAATTCAACCAAATCGATTATAGAGTTGTTTGCACAGTAGAATATTTGCTTGACATTTTAATTGAAAAATAAAGCAAAGTGATGTAATACGTTAAGGTTTTATAAATTATAGATTAACACGTTTTAGTGAGATTTAAACAAAAAACAAATTGCGCGCCTAATTCAGTCTAACGAGTAACAAAATGTGTACATGCCTCGTATAGTCGGTCTATGTGTTTCATTCTTTTTTTTCTTTAATTTATCATCGTTTTTTCAAATTATTTTTAATTTTTAATGCGTCCATGACATTTGCCTCTAAAGATATACATCTTTAAATAATGTATTATATATTTAGGTATACTTCTATCGTCAATTCGTTCTGATCACCCACTTAGAAAGACACATATAACTAAAATATATCAATATTATTTGTGATATCACATATACCTATACCTATGTATTTTAAAAATTTTATTCTTTAGTAGGTAATAATATTTGTATGTATAACTAGGCTTATTTTATTATTTATTTATTTATTTTATATTACATACATGGCGTAAATTAATGTTAATTTTCATAAATTGAATGGCAATGTTAATAACGTTTAAAGTAAAACAAGGTTCTCAGTTTTTATGTAAAACTATCATACTTCGCGTGTTATAAAATCGTATCCATTACATAATGAATGTTACAATAGACCACATAATTATTTCATGACAATAATAATATTATATATAATATGTATATATATTTTTTTAAATGATAAATTTATAATTATTTCGAATGTGATAAATAAGTATAAACTCGTAATAAACATAAGTTAATGCCATCGTAACATTTTACACACATTCCATAATTTATATTATAAATTATAATAATGATATCTGTTTCTTGATTTCCGCGTGAACGATATAATATTTGTTCAAAAAAAATGGTGCTGTGTAAGACTATATCGAAATAGTTGGCTCAAGTTAATTTGTATTGTTATATAATTATTTTGTTTTGTTTTTAACATAACAGTTCTAGTGCAAATAAGGTTTTTTTTCGAAATAATTATACCGCTTCCGAGTAGTTCCTATATAGTAGAATCCTAATAATTTTAACACAATAATATTAACCAATATAATATCGTGATTAACATTTTAACTCTGTTGTTAAGATACATATATATATATATATATTACAAAATATACATTGTGTGTAGTTAATAGGTTATTTTTCACTTTCGCAATGCAATCGAATCTAGTCAATCGCCAATCATTTATAACAACATTAAAACAGTACAGGCACGATTACTCCGTTAAGTGTATAATATTTAAACAATCACCCAATAAACCTGTATACTTGATGTGAGTACGGTAGTGAGTACAAGTGCCACCGCTCACCAGTACAAAATAGTGAGAGGGAGAGAAAGAAATTGTTAAAAATTCGAGTGCAGCTCCGCGGAAAGGGAAAAATAATCTAAAATTTCGGACTTTTATAAGAAGGAAAAAAGTTAATTTTTTTTAATAACACGCATACCGATTTCATAATGCCGCCTTAATGGCAGTTTTTTATGCACACACACACTCACACATACACACAGATACACACACCTGTATAAACGTGCAACAAGAACGATCCATGATTGTAGAAAGCAGCTTGACCATAAAAAAAACCCTCTCCTTTCGCTTAATTCTACTTATCATAATGTAATTATCATTTTTAATCATTTATGTAGTTGACGTCGAAAGTTCATACATTTTGCTACAAGTATTTTTATCTATGGCACTGCATAATACATTTAATTCAAATTTTTCGTCACAGTTTATTTATTTATTTCATTACAATTTACAAGTATTATTTTTTTATACAACACACACACACACACACCGGCACACTTACATACACACATACCTTCGTTTATAGATACATACACACACAATATGTGTATATATATATATATATATGTATGTCTAGTCCGTAGTTCAAAAACGAAACAATACCGTTTTTATGTCACCATGACATAAATATTGTATAATGCATCTGACCATATGACTTATCTTGTCGATTCGATATAATAATATTATTCTATCGCATCGCAATCCGATTAGCGAGAATTATATCATGTGCAATTGTTCCATAGTTAATTCTAATTTTTATTTATAAAAGAGAAAAAAGAAATAGTAAACATTTTGCGCACCGATTTGTACCTGCTTGCTTTGTTACCATTTTTACTTTTAAATTTAACAATAATATTATATGCATCAAAATTATATGTATATATGTATTATATAATATATATTATCCATATATACATATATACATATATTGTTTTATTTGCACTGTTATAGGCTTATATACATATTTAGTTTTGTTTTTAATAATTGTATGCTAAATATGTTCATTAATCGTCTTTTAAAAGTGTACCTATCTAATCTAATCTGTTAGTTATTATTAATATTATTATATTTTTATCAAAAGCCTGTATTTTATAACGTTTTGATTAGTATTTGTAAGAGTTGGCTTTTGATTGTTTTTTCCCCTCTTGTTTCTCTACAATACTTGTATGATAATTATTATTATTATTATTATTTTTATTATTATTACTATTATTATTTCGCTACTATCATTATCCATTATGATTAAATAATTTAATTTAGTAGTTATAATATATTAGAGAATGGATATACTTATTTATTTAACATTGTTGTACAAAACGCGATGCGATCACGTTGGTTCGGCTACCTACCCGTTCATATTACATATTATTATTAATTATGTGCATTGCGGGCGCGCATTACATTGCGGTCGTTAAATTCATATTATTATTGTGATATTATAAAAATCCAAACAATATTTACGTATAATTATTCCTGTACGTTATTTACCATTATAGGTAAATCCGTATATATAATATTACGCATATTGTATTATTATTATAATTATTGTAATATACTGTAACAACTAACAGCTAGTAACTGGCTACCGAACCAACCATACGTCTCATCGTATTTTTTTATTATTATTATATTACCGTTAACAATTTTATTTCTAGTAAAGTTTGTTGTGTTTTTTTTTTCATTTTCACCCATAACATAATAGTATATAATATATTATATTACCTATATTAATACCAATGCATATACATAATTTATAGCGTAGTTTGGTCCGGCAATCGTTGTGCGAATCCTTCGGGCGCGTTGTCGGACGTTTGTTTGTAGTCTCACAGTGACGTTTACCAAATAACTTGTATTGTATCATATAATAATATATGTATGTACATTGTACAAATACGTATAATATTATTATTTGTACATTTATTTTTTTTTCATCTAACTCATTTCCAAATTCAGACTAATACATATTATGTTTATACATGGATATAAACGTATACGTATACGTTTGTGTGTGCATATAAATTTAATATTAATATTGTATCGCTGAATTTATTCATGTGATCATGTGCACACATATTACCAAACGTTGTGTTATATAGGTGCAGGGCTGTGAATTGAATGCATTAAAAAAATTTTAAATATAAGCATGTCCATATAAACACTACAAATTTGCCTATTAGGTAGGCTCTAAAAGTCCTAAAATATGTAAAAACAGCAATAGAACATAACATATATATTCATTTACATTCAGCAACAATAGTGAATAATATTTAAAAAAACATTAATTTAAAATGTACAAATAATACAAATTACAACTTTTTAAAAAAAAACTTAGTTTTTAATCAATGCTATGGTATGAAAAATATAATTTAGTATCACACCGTCTTATTGAACTCAATTCCTCAACAAAATAGCAACAAAAAACAAATCATGCAAATTCACAGCCCCCCTTATATTATATATTTACACTATACCTACGAATTTGGACATCGGACGAAGAGTAATTAACATCATAATATATAAGTTTTTGACCATGTGTGTTTCATTACCTATCATCATGTTACGTAGTAGTAGTAATTTGATATCATGATATTATAATATTATTTATATAATATTATTTAGAGCTTCGATCCCAAAAATATTTTATGCCTACTAGCTGCAATGTGCAAACGCATTCAGTCGTGTGCCGTGTGGTGTGTGCCTACTGCGTATAGTATATATTATACATTATATACAACAATAACAATATACCTATACCTCCCATTAATAATAATATATACCTACCTAGTTTTGTGCATGCTTAGTTGTTGGTGTGCAAGCACAGTTGTTGTTTCGCGTAATTCAGGCTTAAATCATTCGCTGTTCACACACACACACATACATTATCGACATCATCTGCAGGTAATATAATAATAATTCATTTATAATATAAACATATTACTAAATAATATTATTTAATATTTTTTAAATATTTTCATGTGGGTTGTCTATTTATTATTACTATTATTATTATTAATACCTATAGTATTTTAAATTGTGTTACCATTGGTGGCGTTGCGGCATTTCGCACAATGCCGTTTGACATGATGAATTTAAAGAGACTTAATATGTAAGAAAGTGGTTAACTCGGTAAGTATTTTCTATTAGTTGGCTGTTATCATTGATAATGCACTCCATTAATCGTCCAAATGTTTGAATTCACCAATGTTCATATTTAATAATTGTCAATTGTTTTTACACGATAATTTAATTTTAATAATCCCATCGTTTTTTGTATGATAATAATATAATACCAGTATTCATATTTTGAATTACAGTTATGTATTATGAACAAAGATATAGGTACCCAGATATAACTGTTTGAGTCCCCATACGGCATATCTTTTTAAGTATATAAATATCTCAGTTGCTGGGCTGCAGTAAGCATATTTGTTTAATATTTTATACATTGGTTTGTATATACTATATATTATACTATATTAAATACTTGTTTATGCTTTTTTTTTAATTTACAAAACGCGAAAATCGTCTAGACGATTAATGGCTGCTATTTCACCAGTTGGTCACTTTCTTATATATTAATGGGCTCTCTAGATAAATCGTTCACACAATTATATTGTTGTAGACGTCAAATTATTGTGTAGCCGTCAATCGGTACAGCAGACTGGAGTCTGTGATTAAACCGGAGCGTTTTGTATACGGTCCGCGTGCTAGACTGCCAACAATTTAATATTACTGCGATTTCTCTGTGACCTGTGGGGGGAGGGGGTCAAACAATGTTATATGGAGAAACTACCCGACACCGATCACAGCCGTCTATAAACTACTTTCAGGACGACGACTACGTCCTGCAGCTTTAAGCGCCACCGACCCCGCAAGGACGCATGACCTGTCGAAAACAAAACATTTTAGGTTCACTCCAATAATTGTGGCGAAACTGTATCGCCAAAAGGGGTCATGAAAATACATCCTATATTGCAGCACTAATTAGTATACTTAGGTACAAAAGGTGATAGTCACGCCAAGATTTGTTATGGCTGAGCATTTCATGCATTCTCGCTAGTTGATTTTTTGAGCTCAAACGACTTAAACGATTATATACATTGTTGTTTTGAGGGAAACCTAAATAACGCGATCAATCGATAGGAATTTTTTTTCGAGTAATTCTCAGAGAAAAAAATCTTCACTTAGAAACATTTAAATATTACCATCCATCTGTTGACGAACGTGTTTCTTTTCGATATAACTTGAGAGACTAAAATATCGAACTTTCTTGTGGCGTTCGTTCAAGTCGATTCAATTATCACTTTACATTATATATGTATATCATTATTATATACGTATAGCTCTATCTATATCACGCTGCGACAGTATTGGTTTCGATTTTCAAACAACATAGCATTCGTCATCCATGTGTACCTATGTCCTATAGTAAACGTTTATTGTTCAAACTCCCAAGTATTTTGATAACTGTTATTCACTAAAATGTATGTGGCTAATTTCTATAATCAGTTTTGAACCTTAGTTATCATCGGAAAATTCGAGGGACCTTATTTAAAATCCCAAACCGTATAAGATAGACATAGGATACCAACTCTGACGTCTAGATAACCAGACGTATCCGAGCCATATTACTATATATAATATATCCCTGGTCATTTTATGGTAACTATCTTTAGATCCCATGGCTAACGATTGTCTGCGGTGGTTTTATCTTTTTGTGTATTTGAATTTTTGTTCGTAGTATTTTATGTAGGTACATACTACCTACATACGCTATAAAAATATCGACTGAAAATGGGCTTGGAGTAAAATAGCCATTGGTGGTCTACTCGTCAAATAAATTAAAATTTTAAAATTTAAAAATTTAAAAATTATATTCAATGATTGACGATACTAAAGGGAATAATGTGACAAAATCAAATTCACTGGTTGACAAAACCTAAGCGGATAATCAGAAAATCTGTGCGGTGCATGATACGCATATTATACATAAAATGATAATAATAATCTTAAAATACATAATATATTACGAGTGTAATATTACATTATATTATATTTTTGTCTATATCTTTCAGGTTCGCCGTGTACAAGAAGCGGTACCAGCTTTACGCGTCCGACCGAGCCCTGTGCAAGAAAATGTGTGGCGGCTACACGGAGCTCAAAGACCTGACGAGCGACTAAAAACGCCGACGACCTACCGCACCGTCCGTCGTCCGTTCTTCGTCTATTCGCTGCAGCCACTCCTCGACGGAGTCGTCAGGCGCTCATGCGCCACCATAATAATAATATTATGATATTATCGTCCCCGTACGAGACGTACCTAACTTCGCCCTTACCCCCCCCTCCAAACACCCTGTATACTAAATGATCCACTATCACACACCACTTGTGGCAGGCTGCAGGCTGCAGCGATGATATTATGTCATTGTAATGCAACCACATGTTATGTTAATAGTACGCCGTAGTATTTGGCGCCCGGCCGACGTATTTTTGATGTTGTTATATTATTATTATTATTAGTAGTAGTATTAATACTATCATTATTTATTTATTATTATAGTAGTAGTGAAGTAGTAAGACTATTAGTAACGATAACGTTGTCTTGGAACATAAAAATACGCATTAAGGTCGACGGAAACGACACGAGTCATATTATAGATGTAGATATGACGACGTTCGTGTATATATGTAATATAATATAGTTTGAAGTATTCTCGTGGTCTGAATGTACGAAATATGCTTATCGTCGGTTTTTTCTTACATTTATAAAAAGCTACGCGCACCACTTAGACTTGGACCGTTGTCGCACAATAGTCGACAAAATCCACCCGAATACGATTGCCACGTGTCCGTTTCGCGTTCTGTTGTAGGTAACTCCATTCTAACACAATCACTAGTAATTTATACGATTGTACATAATACTCGTACAACATGTATCAGATAGGTATTTATTTTAACCCAAGAGGTTAGGTACACATTTGATTGCTCGTATTTCGAACGTGCGATTTGTGATTTATTTCAGAATGATTATATTTTCCAGACTTGCGATACGAGTGTCTCTCGAATATAACTATTGTCTTGTAAATAATACTGATTTGTTCGGTAATGACGTGAGTCAAATTCTGGATTTTACGACCGTTCGTCGTTTACTCAAACCGAAAACGACGACGGTAAACATTCTATCAGACCACCTGCGCTGTAATAATAATAGATAGGTATTTTGGTTTTATTTATCAACAATTTTCCACGCAAACGTGCGTTTTCCTATTATTTATAAAAACTATTGAGTTTAATATCGTTTGTAGATGTTTTTTGTAGAATATCGATTTACGTAGGGACTATACGACCGATGAAAAATAATATTATATTGTTCAAGTTTATAACACGACAACATATAATCATATTCAAATGCCTACACACTGCTTTAATATTAGAAATATAAGTAGGTAGGTGATGTTGCCTATTTATGTATTTGATCGTTGGCGTATTAAGTAAATAAATATATTTGCTACGTACATAATTTAAAGCAGTACATTGTAAGAAAACAACCCCAATAGACATCCAGTTCAGTTGGACATAAATATATTTTTTTCATTTCAACACACTATTTTTCTTATACAATTACCAAGAGGTTTCTGCAAACACGTCTTTAATTGTGAGAATATTAGGTATAAATCGAGTAACCAATAACGATGATTCTGTGTCGTAAAATGATTAGTTTTATTACTATTAATTACTCTCATCGCAGACGGAATATCGTCGTTTTCATTGTCGGTATGTCTATTAAATAGTTATATTATATACTTATAGGTATACAATTGAAATGTATAGGCAATAATAACCATTCGGATTTAGCTGTGAAGCGAACATTCACAGGTCGTGATTAGGCAATCATCTTCCCAACTGAAGCAAAAATGATATTGGTTATTAATTCATTTTCTTTTGCTTTTGGGTATTCTTAATACGATAGTAATAATAATAATAATAATATAGGTAAATAATTTCTATTCGTGTATAATATGCTTACATCTCGAGTAGATATATATTATATATAATAATCATTCCTAATAGTAAATATAGTAATAATTTATTATAATGAAAAATGTAATGATCAACATTTCGATACGTGTGACATAAGTATAAAAATATATACGTATATCTTAATTTGGCAGCCGAAATTTATTCGTAAAGTTTATACCATAATACCGTTTTTATATTTTCAAATATACATATTTTTCAAAAAGCTTAAATTTGAATAAAAATGCTTGATTCAATCTTCTTTGAAAACATCAATCTAGTAGGTACTTATTATTAATGTTTTCAATAAAGAATAAAAAATATTATTGAAATGCTTCAGCCTTAAGATGTCAAAACTGATAAATGTTCAAACTCTTCCGTCGACTTTGAGCTGGCTTTTAAATTCGTTTCCATCGCCGTCATCTGTAAACCTAATACAAACCTTTTGTCGTACGGTGGTCAAATAAAATTTCAATCGAACCCTGAGACCCGATCAAGAGGTGGAAAGTGAAATTGAGTATGAGGTCTGTTGGGGTACACATATCTCCGATCAGTGATACACTTAATTTATAAAATAATGTGAACTGGAGTGGAAACATCTGAGTGTTTTAGATGTAGCGATGACAAAATATAAGAGGGACATTTTTTTTTAGTCACTAGGCAACTTTTCCTCCACCGTAAGAAATAGATGCCTACATGTATTTTATTCTGCGAAGCGTGTTTGGGGTTGTAGGGTTGTATATTTTATATTTAAATGAATTCAATTTTTTTTTTCCTTTTTCTTTCTGGATTTTGGTTTTCATATAAATATATATTAGGGGGTCTGGTGGCATGGTGGTTGGTCGCAGTCACTAATGCCCGACTTCGCTAGTTCTCAGATGGGTGATCACCCGGGGTTTTAGAGACGAATCTTCGTAAACACATCAATTAATCCCACATAAACCGTGTTCCTTAACTAACCGTAACCACTCACACACATAATTACTTACGTTGACAAGGGTTTTAAAAATAAATAAGTATCCATATGCTTTAGGTAGACATTACAATTACAGTTCACTCTATGTATAATGATTAAACTAATGATGGGATAAAATTTTTAAAAAAAAACGATTTAATATGAAAACGTGTGTCTTTAATCAAATATAATTAGGTATGCATAGTAATCAATTTACATTTCATATTCAAGCATTTTAATCAATATGATTATTATTGTTAATAACGACATTTAGTATCATATAATTTGTATCTACTAAGTATATAATTTTATCATACAGAAAAAAAATATCATCTGGAAGGTTAGGAAGGGTTTTAAAGAAATATATTTTCACTTTTTACTTTTTACGCATAGGTCATTGGCGCGTTTGTAAATTGTAAGGCAAGCCAATTATAAAGCGCAGAAAAAATGGTGCTGAAATGTACACCCTACCCTCCTACCCTTCCCCCCTCCACCACCCGAATGGAATCTCTGTGGGATCGACGCTTCTGCATTGGAATAAATGGGTGTTGTCAAGGGAGACTATTTAAATCTTCTCTCTGAAACTAAAAAAAGGATATAGTTCAAAAGTTAATATTCGTAGAATAACTTTAAAGCCCAATCCCGTCATTGTTGGTTTTTTTAACAATATTGTAATATTCGAAAATTGTATGAAACTGTAAATATTCACACCAAAATCATATTCCTCGTGCGAATGTTTGCTATCTAGAATATAACTATTCGCGTGAGTACGTGACTGTAATAACTGTAATAATCGCGTAGGCACAAAAAGCATGTTTATATAATAATACCTATTATAATAAACAGAATTAAATGTATTCTAATAATAAAAAATATTTCGTGCTCGACCACGGTCGGACATTTCGAAGTCAGTATTTTTACTCTAATCTTATATTCTCTCAGATTTATCGTACACAATATAAATTATTTAAACATATAAATGTAAATGGTATATTTTTTGTTTGTAACAAAACGCTTTACAAATTATTTTGATACATACAATATTGTGTATTACTGTAGCTGTAGGTATAACTTTTTTTCGTAAGACAATCTTTATACATTGCATGTACCTATAGTTATAATACTATAATAGGTATGATTATAATATATTATTATAGCTGTGACGTTTTGCGAGATTTTTCTCTTTTTCTTAAATTATTACGTTAGGTATATTACGACTGATAGATGATTAGGACCGCATATATACTCGTATTATAGGTATATGTTAGGAACCGCGCTGTTTCTTGTAAATTGTAATAATATATTATATTTTTAACACGAGATTTTGTGAATCGTTACCTATAACGTGATGACCCGATGACCGATCGGCAGTACTTACCTTATTGTGTATAAATGTATAATGTTAAATGTGTTTGTATAGATACTGAGACGTGTGCTATATTATATTTTAAGCATATATTGTTAATTATTGTTTTGTTGATTATTGTCAGGTTCTCGAGTGCAATGATGTAGTGCGTGGTCTACCCTCTTGACAAGTGATCGGCCGGCCGAGTCTTTCGAAAAAATAAAATGTATTCCTATATATTATATTAATTGTGTTGACAAATGTCGTGACGGGTAGACCGCCCGTGTTATTATTATTATTATTACGATTTATATAGTATTATAATTATTAATTACTAATATTATAAGCCGGTGTACCCCGCCGTAAGTATAGTGGCTGTTTATAAAAATAAAAACAAAATTTTAAAATGTAATATTTAAATTGTTATAATCTGCTCTCATTGTAGTTGTTGAAGTTATTAACCCATTCCTATTTCACCAACTCATTAATATCTCCGATTTATTGTAACTAATCTATTTTGTCCTTTTAAGTAAAGGTCACATTTTATAGTAATAGTCCAATTTATTTTTTCTCCAAACCTAACCTTAGTATTTTTTTGTCAAATGTCCAATCCATGCAGTCCAAAAAAAAATATTATTTCGACCAATTTTAACTACGCAGGTGGTTTCAACAACAGGGTTTTATTGATAGTAGGGCTTTTTAAATTTAAACTATTATTCTGAATTAATAATTATTTCTTTAAAAATACAATTTTTAGCCTAAAACCCACCCGATTAAACAAAAAGCCAGGAATGATTATCAAACCTAAAAAGAACAAATTAAATTATCTGCTTATAAAAGTTATAAACAATGTATTTTGATATGAGCATCATGCAGTTATATACTATACACAGAATTTAAATGAATTATTTTTTTTCTCTAATGTGTACATTGACTGCTAACAAAAACGAATAAACCTATCTATTGTATAATTTATCAAGAGCTTAAAAATTCTGTAGAACTGTATAACTTGACGTCAACGAAATCATTGCACATCAAACGTTTTTCGACGCTTTTCAGTACTGGTATTACAGTAGGTACCTACTTTCCCAATACTGGTTTTCTAATACTTGCCCGGTACCGGCACTCGGGTACTTGCCCAGTACTCGTTTTCAATGAAGACACAGTACTGCATTAAACCTGATGTAGGATATGGAATAAATAGAATAAAATATAGACTAGCTCTTATTGTTACTACACACTAAGATAATATTGACATTGATGTTGAAGCAATTATACACATTTTTCGTATCTGGGAAATATTTATTTAATAGACTAATATAATTTGTTGTTAAAACAAAATGTTCTTTTATAGATTATTTAAAAACTATATGATATTATGAATTATTTATTGTTAATCACATGTCACACTATTTATACTTTTATTGACAATTCTTTCTCTCTTTCCACCTTCTCTATCTTTGGCACCGGAAAACCATCTACTTAAATCATTGGACATTTCTTTTGCCTCAATGTCTGGATACTTGTTTTAAGCACAAATGAAATATTATATATATGTATAGATTTTTAAACCAGATTAATAATTACTAGA
Source organism: Myzus persicae (assembly GCF_001856785.1). Classification (NCBI taxonomy): domain Eukaryota; kingdom Metazoa; phylum Arthropoda; class Insecta; order Hemiptera; family Aphididae; genus Myzus; species Myzus persicae. The sequence goes on from NW_019103960.1 coordinate 159,127, forward strand.
ATAAGAGTAAATATTTTTATCTAATTAATCTTTATTATTTGTACCTAGTAAATATTTGTATGTTGTTGTCCCAAACAAATTACGTTTTTTAATTCAATTGGTTTCTCGCCCAAAAGCACTATATTTTAATTGAATCTCCTTAGATATTATTTGTGGAATAACTGCCTTAAAATGTAACAGTACAGATTCAAATATTACTCGCCATTTTTTTCATCAACTCCATATCTACTTTAAACTGTTTATCAAAATGTAGAAAATCTTCTAATTTGGTTTTTGGTAAATCAATCATTGTGTCTTCATTCAATATAGTTGTTATGTCTACGGTACTATTAGTAGTAGCTATTAATAATTGTGTTATTTTTGCTTCTTTTTGTATTCGGTACTCAATACTTCTTTTCATACTTTCAAGATCATATTTTGATAGGTGGTTAACATCATCTAAAATGTAGAACATTTGTTTGTAATTAGGTTATAGTTTGAATTGTTTTCAAGTGTTATATACAGGATTATAAGTTTCTCGGATTTCCAAAACCATAAGGCAGTCTTGTAAAGTAGGTACCTACCTGAGTAAAAGTATTCAAATATTTTTTAAGTACTCAAAATATCTGTATTTAAAATCAAATTCTTATATTCTTTTTAGTTTATTATTTTCTATTTTAATTTTAATCACATAAAAAAAATTGAGAACAAATGTACCAACGTGTGTATATAGGTACTATATATTAATATTTTTTATATTAATAATTCAACAAAAAAACCAGATAAGTATTTTATAGCTATAACAAATTATATGGTGTAAAATACTCTATAAAATTAATGTAAAAAATTTAAAGTTGGTTCAATTGATTTATATAAGGTAAGTAAAATATCTTATAAAAATTTAGTGGAATGAAGTATTTAAAAGTATGCTTCAATATTTTCTTCAAGTATTTGTATTTGATCTAAAATAGTTTTTTTAACGAATATCTATCTATTCAAATACGTATTTTAAATACTTTTCAAAATAACTTTTTTTTCGGTATTATCGACGACGCTGCCGGTACTGCTTGTGCATTACGTCAATAGAGCCGCCATCATTTATAATTAAAAAAAAAAATTATGTTATATTTCGGCCAGAAACATAATATATTAAATAAATATATATCAAATCTTCCTAAATTCTCATCTTTGATGAGCTGACCTCAAGGGCCGACCGGAGTCAGCTGCCTTTGACGTCCCGTTGACCGTTCTAGGTTACCACTCTGCGAGCAGTCCTCCGCCCTCCACTCTTGTTTAAGTAATTAAGTTTTCCAAATATATCTGCTAGAAAGGCTACTTTGGCACACCAGGAGCCATCACCGAGAAACACAGCGTATTGTGATTCTTCACAACCACAAGTCAAAAACAACAATAACTCCTCTCCTCTCTAAGTTCATAAAATCTGTAGGACACGTCCACGAGATAGCCATCTTATTTCTGCGTATAAAACAAAAGCTGGGAGTGTGCTCACTATCCATAGCAGAACACAAACTGCAGTTAAATAACCTTGATTTCAAAAGTTTACTTTTAATGAAGTTTACCATATAGACATTGCGCCGGGGCACACCGGTCGGGAAACGCTGTATAGTGTAATTAATGTGTTAAATTTGAATTCAATGACACAAAATCATGGTATACGAAAAATGATTCTGAGCGAAGACGGTCTGTCAGCCTATAATATGACTTGTATATTTTATGATGTCATTGTGATTGAAGTAATTTATTTTAATAGTATAGGTAACCATTAGTACAAAAAAAAAATACATTTGAAATTGTTTTTGTTTATATAAAATATAATAATATACTCTAAAAGTTGCATAAACCTGCAAAATGTCAAAATATAATATTCGTATGTTACAACAAAATAACTAAAATTGTTATTTTTCTTGGCTTTAACATGTAATTTCATCCAAATTTAAATTTTAAATGTCTGTAAAAAATAACGGTTTATTAGTTACAGTTTATAATGAACTATTAATGAGAATTTTTGTTTTACATTTTCAATCCTTAACTATAAAATGCGGGAAATGGATGTCCCTCTGCTGCACAGTATGTTACAAGTGGGTCACTGTTAAGGATGACGTTGAATTTGAATTCAATGATATAAAACCATTGTATACGAAAAACGATTCTGAGAGAAGACGGTCTATAATATTACATCGTAATTGTAGTATATTTGACGATATTATTGTGATGGAAGTAATTTATTTTAATAGTAAGCATTAGTACCTACTACGCATTTGATAAAATTCATTTTTGCCAAAAAAAATACATTTGAAAAATCATTGTGTGTATCAAATATAATAATATACTGTAAAAGGTTCAAGTAATAATATTTTTAAATTACAACAAAATAATATAAATCATTATTCTTAGTTACCTATATATTTTAGATTCTGAGTGGAACGATGAATGTATTGATTTTACAATGATGTGTGTGTTTTTTTTTTATTTATTTTTTGTGCCTGTCATCACCTTTTAGAACAATAAAACTGCTTCGATTTTCTTCAACGGCAACTTTTCTGATTGGAAAGTGAATCTAGTTAGTACTTTGGGGGATCAAAAGTAAAAATTTCCCAGTAATTTTCAAAAGCGACGTGAAAAACAAAAGAAAAATTAAGGAAAAACGGGAATTTTTACGCAAAATCGATTTTGGTTTTTGGTGTAACTCTAAAACAAATGGCCGTAGATACATGAAATGTTCACAGGTTGTTTATATTTGAATTTTCTATACATGGTAAAATTTTGAAAATAATTTGACTCTTTTTGAACTGTTTACGGACATTGTCAGTTTTCAATTTTTTAAATTTTTTTTTCTATAAATATCAATAAAATTTTGTTTGTTGGTTAAAAAAACTTGAAAATTTAAAATCCTTAGTCACAGTTTTTTTTTATAAGCATTTAAAGTTCAAATATTGACAAAATACGTAAAAACGACGAAAATTTGGAAATTATTTTAAGTTAGAAATTCATAAAAAATTGTGTATAAAACTTATAATATTCTTCATTCTTCATATAAAGTATAGGTCCAGAACACTTTTGTTGGTGATTATAAAATGGCTAAAATGTTGATGAAAGTTTTTTTTAAAATAAAATACCCGGAGATGGATGAGAATATTTAGTATCGAAATAAGCAAAGAATATTTTAACCTGAGAAGGGTTCACCATTCACTTATTCCTAAATCTCGGCTCTCGGGGATGTATGTTATCGATTTGCAAAAAAAAATCAGAATGTTTGAAGTTACATTAAGTTTGAAGTTACCCAGATTCCAGGTTGACTGTTTTTTAAATAAATATATTGTTTAATAGCTTTTAAGTTTTAATAGAAGTATAAAAATTGTTTTTGTGGAATCTGTCACTTGATGGAAATGTGTATTGGTGATAAAATTAAATGGACTGTTAAGTGTAAGGTAGACACAAATGCCACCCTTTTTAAAGATCAAATAACTGTGTAAGATAAACATTGTATTATCTTATCATTTTCAAAAATATGTTGAGTGTTCCTACCAAAAATAACTTACTTAACAATTTTATTTGAAATTACAATATATTTAAAATATTTTATTGCAGATTTTGAACACATGGGGAAATAAATATAGAATATTTCCAAAATTACTTAAAGTTGTAATTATTTATACTAAAAAAATTTTCTTTTTCTGTAAATGGCGTAGTTTTAAAAATAAACTATAAAAAGCCAGAAATTGCTTTCACAGCAATACGTTTTGAATGTACCACATGTCCTTATTTTTTAATTCAATGATAAATAATTATCAATGAAAAAAAATGAGAAGGATAAAAACAATATTAATTTCAAATACATTTATCAAAAAAAACAGGCTATGTAATTTTGATATTTTGAAATTGCTGTAAGAACCACTCATGTTTTATGATGATCTTTTAGAAATTAATGTTCCATCTTAAAAATACAATTTTAACCACATACATGAAAAAAATATGAAACCGCTCTGCTGTAGAGAAGGTGTTGAGTGTACCTCACATTGAAGTCATTATATGTATGTGTTAAATTTGAAATAAATGATAAATCATTTCATAAAACAAAGACTGTCAGTCAGCCTATATTCCTAAATATATTCTATGATTTCTATAAAAGTAACCTACTATAGCAAATACAAATAAAGTAGGCTGAATTAATTGAATTTTGACAAAAACATATGGTTTGAAAGTATAATTATTTGTATAAAATGTAATAATACCAATGTGTTAAAATTTTCAAAAAGCCACGAATAATATTTTTCAAATTATAACAAACTAAATTGGGAAAAACATTTTTACCAACATTTATAAAAAAAATGTTAATAAGGTTAAAAAAGGTAACCATGGTAATTGAAAAATTATTTTGATGATAAATCCGGTTTCACTGCTACATGGCGTGTCGTGTTGTGTGAAGATGTGGTAACTATGATTACAATAGCTAAACATAATATTGGTTTAAAAGTTGAGCTGTTGCCAATTTTTGGTACATTCGGTCACAAAACGGTTATTACATGATACTATAAAAATAAGGTCCAATCACAAAATGATATGATAGAAATGCCATAGCTGTGAATGCGGCTATATATTTAAATATTAACTAAGGTAAGCAAACAATTATTTTAATAATTAAATTTAAAAAATAACATATGTTCATATCAGTTTTTTGTTTAAAACACAATAGATGTGTTAAATTTGAATTCAATGATATAAAATCAGAATTAACTACTTACATGCAACCTTGTTTATTTTCACTCTTGGCTATAAAAGTTGAATTGTTTAAAAACGCTTAACTAAAAAATAATTTGTAAATTATCCACTATTTACGCTAATTTTTTTTAGAGTTCCATCAAAAAAACATAAATAAATTTGTCTAAACCGATTTTCTTACAAACATTTTTTCACCTACATTTTATTTTAATTTAACTCGGCTATTGTAAAAACTACTGGTTATTTTCATCTACCAAATGCATCAACTAGATTCACTTTTAAACCGGAAAAAAACTCAAGTTAAAAATGAATGCATTATTTCGCCAACTTATAGTGTATATAGATTATTAACACACAAAAAAACACACTTCATTGTAAAATTAATACATTCATCGGTCAGCTCAAAACCTAAAATAAAATTATCTGGAGATAAATTAAAATGTATTTATGCATAAACACATTATTTCTTCTAGCATTGAAGGAGCATAATTGAAATCTCAAGATGGCAATAAATAAAATATAATATTACAACAATTCATGTTTATTTTAAATGAAAAATCAAATATAATATGATATAATTCATAATTTAAAAAAATATATATGACATGCATTACCAAACAATTAATCGAACATTATAATATAGTACATATTACATATTAAACAGTAAGCATAATTCAATTTAGGTTAACAATAATTGACTTATAGGAACGCCTCATGAAAGCAAAATTAATTATTATGTCTATCCTCTCACATTATTCACCAAACAAAACAAAAACAATAACGTGTTTAACTATAAACATTATAACAAACCATCAAGTGGAATTAAGTATTAAACATAATGTACCTATAATAGTAGTTTATCTTATATTCCTACCAGATCACTATCTTATGTGACTAAATTAATTTAATAATTATAGTTCAATTAGTGAAGTGCATTTAGGAGAGGATACACAGTGAATCAGTCTATAATATATATGTAGTATAATAAACATCTATAATATGTGTATAAAATATAGAGTTTAGATATTTATAAATATTGGTAACGAAACCATAAAATTAAAAATAGATAGCCATCTTCAAATCAAATAATTAAATGTCGGCTTCTTTGATAAATAAACAAACATGTTTGGCGTAAATTTTTGAAATTGCTGAAAATAAAACTTGTTAAATAAAAAATATGTCACCATGAACAATGTACATCATTATTCTCATTGTCAAATTGGAATAACGTCACTTGTATGTCAATTATTGTTTATAATATTAAATTCGATTATTTTAATTCCTTTTTTTTATCCTTTAAATCAGATATAATTATATTAAACTTGAACTTACATACAAAAACTACAAAATATTCTCCTAACTGTTTGGGCAAAAGATATTTGTGCCCAATTATCAGTCTCTTCTGTAATATCAAATGATGATGTAGGAAATGTACCTTCAACCATAAACTGTTCCAGGTCAGTCTTAGGTTTATTATTACGTGGTTGGTTCTAAAAATTAATACATTTAATATAAATTATAAAATAACCAATCAAAACTCAAAAGTATAATACATTATTGTTTACAAATATTTATGAAGGTCAATAAAAATTTATTTTTTAAGCAATTTAATTTCAAAATGTTCACATATCACTGGAAAGCATATAATTTTTAATATTATTAATAAAACTTATTTTAACTTCAATTATGCATACCACCTATGAGCAGGGGTCACTAATTAATACTTTTGAAGGTATGTAATAGAAATTCAGGAAGTGTTCGGGGGCCATAAAAATTTAATATTCATATTTAGCTAAATAAAGTAGGTAAAGGTAAGATCAAAAAATAATATAAAGTTGAAATAAAATCTCATTGACGTAGGTACCATAAGGATTTAAAAAATAAGTATCTTATCCTTTCAACACATCAAATTATTCCATAAATGGACGGTTTACAAACCTCCAAATAATTACCCCTGTACTAGTGGAATGCATACCACTTATTTATAACTGCAATTTTAAAAATTAAAAACAAATCTAAATGAATTGAACTGTTACATTTGGGGAAACGCCAGATAAATATTTAATACAACTTAAAAATGCGTGCAATTTTAAAATACATTAAACAATGGAAAAAAAAATGTTTAAATTAAATAGAATTTACCTTAATTGTTTCATAGGAGTCAATGATTACCGATAGAAAGAGATTGATAACCACATAGATAAACAGACTTATAAAGCAATATAAGTACAAACGACTAAACCACCACAATAATGAGGATTTCGTCGCCATGATTGTAAATGTGGCATACATATCATCACCATTGATTAAAGAAAATAAGCATTCAGATGTACTTGCCAATGACCGGAACTAAACACATAAATACCCTTATTAAAAAATGTTTTTAAAAAAGGTATGAATCTTTACTATAACTATTATATATAAGTATATAAGTATTTATGTATTTTAATGCGTTATTAGAATGAAATTAATCATTTCTGTGTGTTTAATAGTAAAAACAAAAAAATATACATAAATTATTAAGATTCCTGTATTCGCATAATATTAAATATATTATAATTGATACAATATAAATAATGTATTATCGTGTTTTGTATAACATTTTAATATTTAGCAATTATCAACTTTAAATGAATATTTAAAAAAATGTATTTTAGAAGAGCAAAACAAGACATTTTTTTTTTTACATGACTATTAAGAAAATATTTATTTATTAGATAAATATTTTAGATGTCCACAGATTAAGACTTTTAAACTGCAATACATATATATATCGTATTAAAGTAGTACAATTTTTAATGTTTAAAATCTACTAATAATTTTCTACGTAGTTATAATAATTTTTAGTATGAAAAATAAAGAAATAAAAATGGATAATATTACAACAGGCATGTTTTATTTTAATTAAACTGCTCGCAAATTATGGCAATTTTAGAAAATAATTTATAACGTTTTACTTATGACTTTGACATAAACACTTACTTTCATATGATATGGTCCTAATACCAACCAACCACAAAATGTAAAGCCAGCATACAATAGAATAGCACATAAAATGAACCTTGAAGTGTTTGGAAAAGCTTGCCGTAATGTTAATATTACACCCTAAAAATAAATATTTAAATATATCTCTACAATATAATTTACTATGAATAATGATCAATAAAACATAGCATAACTTAAACTTACATTGTAAGTTTTAAAGAATGTTAGATATCGAAGGACTCCAAACCAGACAAGCAAATTTCCAGTCCCAAGTAGTACACTACATAAATTCCATTGGTCGCCAATAAATTGCTAGAAACATTTAGTTATTTAATAATACCTATTATTTGTATAATATTAATACTTAATATAATTATAATAATTCAGAGATGTAATGAGTAATTTTAAATGTGTGTTTGTGGGGGGGGAGGTTACACAACACTACAACACAGTGTCATTTTATGATATTACCTTTTTCTCTATACGTTCCTTTATTCCTGAACCACATATAATCAGTATGTCATTGATGATTATCATTATATACCACAAATTCCAAAACTCCCACCGTGCTTTATAACTCAATGTCGACTTTAGCATGTCTTCAAAATACCTTACTGTTTCCTGTGGTTTAAAAAATAAATTTTATTAAATTACAAATTACATATTACATTGGTACTAAACAAAATTATTGTACTTACATACTTCAGTAGTTGTGCTCTCAATATAGCCCTTGTACATAGTATCATTGAAATAGTACACACTATGATAACAAAATAATTTAATACACTTCTCAAAAATGACTCGACTTTGTTGTCAACTGAAATAAAAGAAATATAATAATATTAATAATAATACCAGTTTAACATACCATAAAAACTATTTGCTTAACTTACTTATGTATTCAACGCTACCTTTACAATTTAACCTAAAAGGATTAACTTCCAAGTCTACCAACACTTGACCATCCATATCTTCATTGTTTAATGTTATCTGTAATAAAATTGATTAAATACATAATGATAAAGATTGTTTATCTAAAATTTTAATACCTCAAATCTAAGATAAATAAATAATTTATTTTATATTATTATAACAAAATACATATTTATTATACAAGAAAAATGTATATATAATTAACCGATCAAAAATAATAATATTTTTTTTTTAAGTACAGAAAATACATATTTTTTAAAACATCAATTTATAAATAATGTTTTTAATAATACAAAAGTACCTGAAATTAAAATTATTCAAAATGTCTGAAAATTTTTTATTTTACATGTTAAAAGCTTGTGCATATTTTGGAAAATTTCATAACATGAACTTATCTAGTAATGAAGTAACATTAATCTACATTTTTAAAAAAATTAATACAAAATCATATTTACTTGAATTTCGAATTTGTAACAATCGGGAGGAGAGTACTTTCCGGCAACTCTGAAGTTAACAGTTTTTAATGCAAATTTTAATTTAGCTTTCAATAAAGATGAAAAATAGATTGTCTTGTTGTGTTGTGTTAAATAATCTTTGATCGAAAATCCTTTAGTTTTTATATCATCTGTTATAGTGACATTCAGGCATTCTAAAAATTAAAAATTAAATAAATTCATTTATACAATAACCGAAACATAGAATTCATAACAGCACATATTTCAGTTACCTTGTATTATTTCACCATCAAATGTGTAACTTTCATTGAAACCAAACACACTACCTTCTTTATAATGAACAGTACAAAATATTGGATGCACAACCTTGTGATCTTCACTTAGATATGAGTATGATCCAATTGCGTTACTGACGTTGGCATACTATATAAAATATAATTATATAATTATTAACAATAAAATACCAACTTTCATTACAATAATTACAAAAATACTACCGATACGTTTTTCATTTAAAAAAAAATGTCCATTCATTCAAATTCTACAAAATAGAATATATACAGGAATATATTGTAAAGCTAAATAAAACATATGCATAATAGCAAAAATGAATGTTGTACATCTACAATCTGAAGTTCAAAAACTTAGCAATGAATACTATACCTCGTGGTTAATTAATAAACATTATATCTTTTAATTGTCTATCAATAATTAAAAATAACATGTAATAATTGGTATTTTAACAACAACAAATATTATTTAATTAATATTTATTATTATTTATTATTTAATATTATTTATTCAAATTAAAATAATATTATAAAAAATGATCAACTAAAATAAAAAAATAAAATAAAATCTTTCAATACTAGCATACAAATGTGAGATTAACTATAACTAAAACGAATAATAAACAAAAACATCAAATATTAAGAATTATGGTAATTAATATGTTACTACTGCTTATGTTTATAATGATAAAATACTGTTTTCATATTTTTATTGATTTTTGGATGGCACAAAATCTTAATAAAATAATTTTTAACATTAAATTTAAATAATTAATTAAATATAGATATAGGTATTTAAATACCTATGTACTTAAATTTTTAGTAATAACAAAAAAATTCTAAAAGTGTCAGCAAAAGAATCTAGCATTGCTTTATGATACACTAAACTATTAATAGTTGTTGTTGTAGAAACAGAAGATAGTTAAGAATATTTTATAAACAATAATTAGTTACAATAAGTAAATTTTATACTTACACCAACCACAGCATAGTCAATTGTTGAATAAAATGATTCAATATTGTAAATAGCTAATGGTCCCAGTGCAGGAGGATAAGAGACTATTTCTCGTGCTGGGTCCCATCCTTTAATAAATAAATGTGAAAATGTAATTCTATTTCCCCATGTATAATTTACATGACTGTAACGAGTATGAGCAAACAATGAAAGCTTTAAAAAAGTACATATATATTAAATACTGACAGAAGTAATAAAATATTTATTATCATATCCATTACTTGAAGTGTAACCAATATTATTTTGATAATTTGGATCACAAATTTGTATGGAAACCTCCTTCTTGTTTTCCATTTTTCAATTGGATTCATAAAGAAAAAAGATAATCGATTTCGCATCTTCCTCTCCAAAAGTACATATTCATCTGAATAGGGATGAATGTATTCTTCAGTGTCCAATAACAAATCTGCTTCTAGACAATGACAAACATTGTAAACCATAAGTCTTATAGTTTTACACACAATTTTTAACTAGACCGCTAACTTCAGCCAATAAAAATTAAAATATTCTATTTTTTGTTTTATTTTTATAGTAAAATATACTCAATGTTCACTTATTAGAGTACATATTAATTGCAAAATAATAAATTAGACACAATAGATACTACTAGTTAAGTACCAATATTATGTACAAAAAACGATTCTGAGTGGAGACTGTCTACAATATTATTAATAGTAGGTATATTCTATGATGGTATTGTGATTTGTAGTTAAATTAATTTATTTTACTATTAGGCAATAGTACTACAGTTGGTTAAATTAATTTTTTTAGAAAAATTAAATTTGACAATGTCATTGTGTGTCCTACTCTAAAAGTTTCAAGTAACCACAAATACAATTTTTAAATTACAACAAAATAACTAAAATCATTATTCTTGGTTTAAATATGTAATTTTGTCTAGATTTAACCTTAAAAAAACTATGATTATATTTATTTTAAATTTTTTAGTTACAAAATGAACTATTTACGTGGAATCTTGTTTTAAATGGATGTATATATTTAACTACAATATAATTTGTTAATTTTCAGTTTTATAAATGTTGTCAAAATTTGAACTTTAAATGCTAATAAAAAAAATCTTGCTTATATATTTTGAATACATTTAAATTTATATTGTAACAATGTATGAAGGGCCTTCTATAATTTTAGGAGCCTAATTTTCAACATTTTTGACTAAACAAAAAAGTTTTATTGACATTTATAGAAAAAAAAAATGTTTAATTAAAAATGTAACTCAAACAAGTTGAAATATTTTTTAATTATAAAAAATTATCAGTGTTAGGATATTTATGACCTTAAAAACATAAAAAACATTAAAAATGCATGCAAATATGCCTCTAAAAATCAAATATGACATTTTAAATGTTATTACTACACAAATATTCAAAAAATATGAACTTGCACTTGCAATGACGTGTGTAATGTACATTTTTTTAAGATGTAATTTTTACTCCATATAGGTACTTTACAGAATACTGAATAATACAAAACATTTGTTGAAAATACATCCTCCCCAAACAACTTTGTGTAGTCGAGCAGCATTAGAACTATTATATTTGGGCATTCTTAGTGAGAAAAAAACGCATTTTAAGACTATAATCATTCGATAACACTTCAGTCTACCTATAGCACACCATACACTAGGTAATTAAAGATTAGTTAAGTCACTATGCTCGATATAGGCATCACCACTCAATTGCGATCTTAAAAATAATTAATAAATGTATAGGTAATAAAGATAAGGTTTTTAAAAACTACACGTTTTATATATTCTAGTTAAGGTTACCTATGAAGCCAACAAAGCCTACCTGGCTTCTTATGGGTTAGTATAAGATTATTTTAGTAAGTTTTAGTTTTTTTGATTTAAAATAGGTACATTTATTTTCTTTTTTTTATAAAAATACATACTTATTTGCCTACAGTTTTTTTTTCAAAATAAGCAAAATAAAATTTAATGTATCTGATTCTATGTCAAATGAAATAAATTGTTAACTTGATCTGCAATGTGCAAGACTAAAAGAAAAAATATAAAAATTGTATAAACATTCTAACCATAAAAATCAAAGCATTATTTAAACTACTTATTGTGTACACACAATAAATATAAAAATACCCATATAATTGTAAAATCAATACATTTATCAGAGCACTCAGAATCTAAAATAAATAATACCTATTTTACATGTCTATCTACATTAAATGTACATAATATTATAATTTTACATTAAACTATTATTTTAGATTCTGAGTAAAGAGATCTATTGGTTCTACAATGATATTTCATTATTCTGTGTTCACATTTTTAAGCAAATATATAAGTCAAGTCAAACAAATCTGTACCTCTATAGGTCAAAAAATCGTCACAAACTGCTACTTTAGAAGGTCGTTTTTTGAAATTCTCAATAGTTTTTTACAAATTTAAGAAAAATTACCAAATAATATTGTACATACTATATATCTATTGTTTTTAGAGCTGTTGTCTCAAACAATTGAGTTTTACTAGTAAAATTAGAATGAAAACAGTAAATTTTGAAATTTTGTTTTAATTATTAAGTTGTACCTTACACTAAAAATAAAAGAATAGTTTATCATCTAATCATAACATACTTAGGTAAGATTATTTAAATATTTTGAATTCTTGAAACAATGAACAAATTTTTAAAAGCCTGATCTTTTAGACTGTTTGTGCTCCGGAGTTAAAAATGTGTTGTAAGTGTATCTGAACGTGATTGAAAAATTGTCTCTCTTTTTAGACATTGGAAGTTATATTGGAGGTGGGGGGAGCAAGAATTTCATTATTCACATAAATAAATAATTAAAAAACATATTAACTAATTAGCATTTATAATATTTATTGAAAATACTTTTTACTATGAAAAAAATCATAAGATATTTTATATTTCATAAAATACATTTTGAAAAAAAATTTTATCGAGCCTGGGAACTTAACTGCATTTTGTTCCTTATTTGTTGGTTATATTTTTTCTGAGGCAACAGAAATTGAACATCAATCTGTTTTTGATTATTTTTATTTTCCAGCTATATTTTCTATATTTGTCAGATACCTATATGTATATTATATTAACACACACATCGAGATATCAAGTTTGACCTAAGTTTCTATATTTCATACTTCGAAATTCATTATTTGTTCACCTAATGCATTTTTATAATTGTTATTAATGCATCAATATATCACAAGACCATAGTCATAAGACCTCAAGAAATTTACAAATAAGCACATTTACTGCACAATGCCACACATTGATATTATAGAATATAGATAATACATCAATGATGAATGAAAACTGGTATTAACTAAGTATAAAACGAAAAAAAAAATAGTCAAAATCAGCAAGACCACTCTCAGTGGTTGCGCAGTAAAAATTCAAACCCATACCAGAATCGTTGAATAGATCCACATTGTTCGATCCGCCCGACAGATTGGACTGGTCGGTGAGTCCATGTTTAGCATTATCTTGTGCACCGTTCATAGTGATAGATTGCCGTCGAAACGATCGCAAACACCGACGAATACTGTTGGTCGTGTAAATCGCAATAAAATTGGACCGTAATTACATCGTCGCCGCCATGTACCTATAAGGCGCGGCCCTCACTCAACCTGTTCGTTATGCACTGATACATGTGATCCGTCTGAACGAAAAAGAATACGAAAATGCACAGTATAATGTCGTCAATAACGATTAACAACAGGTGACGATAATCGAGATTAAAAAAAAAAAATGGTACGATCACAAACGACAGTTTTTGTGATTATTATTAATTATTGTTATTGTTATACAGGGCGATACTCTAACATATCAACCCGCAAGTCGATTAACTACTACGTTTTAAATAAGGTAAAAATATAATAATTATAATATCATTAAAGTACGGAAAGATGAGAAGAAGATTAACGCCTGCTTTTATGAATGTAGATTTACAATTATCGGCCCATGGGGCATCTAACAGGTAAAACAATAATTATGGAAATGCGCGAGATAACGTGTTATCAAAATGAAAAAAAATCATGACATTACCGATATCAGCGGCGAGGATTATATCATTAACATCATTACCTACAATAATAATTATTATGTGTCGGCGAGCAAGTGCGACGGAGCCACGGAGGTATTACATAATAATTGTATCATGACGTTTATTATTATGATATTACTCCGGTTTATGTTTAAATAATAATAACCTTCATTTATGATTGATTTTGGAACTTTAACAAAATAACAATTTTATTATAAAAAGGGGGATGGTGTTATACCGCTCTGCTGTACAAAAGGTGTCGAGTGTAGCTCGTTATTGAGGAAAGTCACTGCCATTTTTATGTGAAATTTTAATTTAACGATAAATCATTGCATTTCAAAAACGATTCTGAGTTTAATTGTCCCATATAGTCGTCCTTTTTTAAGTAAATTGTATAATATAATTTATATTGCTATTATGTATAGTAAATACTAAATAGGTGGATAGGTTTCTATTTGATATTTATACTATACTTTAAATTATGGGTAAAATCTAGAGAATAAAATATGTGAATATGTGATGGATGGATCATTATCATTTCAAGTATATATCCTATTTATGGCCTACAAGGTAGGTATTAAATATAAATTAAGAAATAGAATTATTAAATAAACTTATTTGTACTTTGATATACTAAAACAGACATTTTTAATACGTATTTTAAAGTTAAGCTTGAGCATTATAAAATATAGACTATAATATTTGATGTACGCATTTATAAATATCATAATTTTATTTGGATGTTATTTTTTTTGTTGAGTTAAAAAAAATCATTGTTTAAAGTAGAATAAACTAGATAGTAGCTACATGAACTTAAAGTTGAAATCGTATAAATTATGCAAATTAGCGATGTTCAGTCGTCGAGGGCAGTTAACAGTCCAAAAAGTTGGCTGCCATCTGTAGTTCCAAAGCGATTTGCGGCTTAAAGCTCGTAATTTGTAGGATTAAATTACAAAATCACTCCTAAAAGAACAATTTTCATATTATTATGATACTATAAGTATAGTATGATGAGTAATTATAATAACAACCTTTGAGGAACCATGAATTAAATGCCCAAGCTTTTTTACAAATAAAAAAAAACATTTTTATCGACAATAATAATTGAAAATAAATCTCCAAATTTCCATTATTTCCAATAAATAACTCAAAAAAAGTCAAAATATTTTGCAAATTTTATCACGTACCTACGGAAAATGGTCAAAATAAAATTTGGTGAAAACTTAAAGTATCTGCGGTTTTTCGTTTTCTTACTAAGTCTTTTTAAAGTATCCCGTTTTCTCTTATCAGAAAATATGCCGAAATAGAAAATTTAAAAATGACCTAAAAGGAATGACATGTCATGCAGCCATGCGGCATATGAAAAAAATCTAAAAAAACACACATCATTATAAATTAACACATTAATGATTTATCGCTCCACTCAGAATTTAAAATTGAAAATGCCAAATGTCTATCGTCTATGTACCTATTATTTTATTATTACTTAAATAAGAGTCGAAATATTTCGTAAATTTAATCGTGAATAAAAAATTCGAATATAAATATTTGGTAATTGGTGGTTTAGCTATACGACTTATTCGTTTTTAACAAAAAAACACAAAATAAAAATCAAAATATATTTCTAAACATTTTTATTTTTCCTTATTTTTTTCCACTGATTATTTTAAAAAGTACTAGGCATTTTAGATTCTGAATGAATGTATTGCCTTTATAATGATGGGTGTTTATTTTTTTTATTTCTTTCTGTGTACACGTTAAGTAGTCGAAATTATTTCAAATTCAGTATATTTTCAGGTGAGGAAGCGAATCTAGTTGGAGTATTGGAGGGCAAAATTTAAAACTCGCAGTAGAAAAACAAACAAAAATTTAAGAAATAATGTTAATTTTTCCTCAAAATCGGTTTTTGAAAAAATCGATATTGATTTTTGGCGTAACTCTAAAATAAATTACCCTAGATACATGAAACTTTCACTGAATGTATATAACAACATTTTTTATACACCTCAAAATTTTCAAAATATTTTGTTTTGTATTGAACTATTTATAGGCATATGAAATCGTCGATTTTTATTTGATTTTTTTTTTAAACTATGTCGGTAAAAAATTGTTCGCTTTGTCAAAAAACTTGTAAACATTAGGTACAAAGTTCCTTGTAAGTTGTTGCTAATGAAAATTTTAAAAAAAGTTGAGCGTAAATACACAATAATTTTTTATGAGCGTTTAAAGTTCGAATTTTGACAAAATTCGCACAATCACAAAAATTAGCAAATTATATTTAGTTAGAAATTCATAAAAATGTTTCTATTTATATCTAAGATTTAAAAATTGAATACAAGATTCCTTACAAAGTTGTCATAATCAGTCACTACGCGCACACTCACACAGTAATTCTCAATGGGTATATAATATTGCCTATATTCAACCCCTTAAAAACGATCCGCTTTCAACATCCTTAATACGAGATTCTCTACGAAGTCGTCATAATAATAATATAATAATATAATATAATATAATATAATATTGGTAATATCAAGTTGGTCTTCGATTGAATTGCGTTGATCACGCCAGTAAAAACCTTATACAAAAAATGTGGGGTCGGAGTACCAGGATATCATGCACTAGTCGGCGCTTTTCTTCGGTTTCGACGGCGACGGCGGCGACGGCAGTAACTGCTAGGTGCTCGTTTGAATCATGTTTAGCTATTTTAAGTTATATGACATTTTCGATTATTATTAGATTTTTTAAAATTATTATCGATAAAAAAAATTTCGCTCTATTAAAAAACTTGAAAATATAATACAAGGTTCTTCTTAAGTTGTTTTTGGTGGGAATAAAAAAAAAAAATAAGAGCAAATCCGGTATAATTTTATAGAAGCGTTTGAATTTAAATTTTTTATAAAATTCGTAAGTTATGAAAAATTGCAAATTATTTGTGCTAGAAAAGTAGAAACCCATAATAATTTTTCATTTTATATCTGAGTTATTAAAACTTTATACAAGATCAAGGCTCGATAACGTTTACATAACGTTATGAATATAACGTTATGCTAGTAAAAAAGCGAAGGTATAATGTAACATGTTCATTTGTACTCGGAAATCAGTGAAATCGAAAGTCACCAATTTAAAAATATAATGGAAAATAAATGTTAAAAATAACAGAAATAGTTACTTCACATTTCAGAAACCAATCGGAATAATAGTTAGAATCATAATTCATAGCTATAAAAGTATTAACTATAAACAACTAAGATTATGAGTAAGATATACCCATTCTATTTTACGTGGAGCAACATTATTTTTTTTTATTGATTATATTTACTATAATATCTACCTTTTTTTAAACATAGTTATTGATTAACATACAGTGTACAGGATTTTAAGCTTTCCTTTTTTTTTTAAACGGTATTTAATGTATTAATTATATGTATCAATTTTATCAAAGTACACAGCTTAAGTTTTGTGTCATTTTTCCTGTTAGATATTAAAATAACTTTTAAGCCTAATAACAAAGTAATTTCTTATGTTATAATTTAAAATATAAAAATATGGCCATTTCTTCATCAGTTTGTCTAAATAGAAAATTGAATAATTGTTTTCTTCCTGTTTTAGTTAAGAGTGCCCTACATGGCTACATCGCACATATATTGTTTCTGAAAATTACGTAGATAACAAAAATACATGCAATACTTAAAAAATTGAATTTAGTGGATCAAACAGTTGTAATGAGTAGAATTTGGTATACACTCTGGTTTTATGTTTAAGTTAAATTAATAAACATCTACAATAGACGTAATATGGAAAATTTATATTTACAATTGTAAATTATCGTTTATAATATTATTTAAATTGTGAAAATGTAATAGGTACAGCATCATGTTTTATTTTTTAAAAGTGTTAAAAATTTGAATGCAAAAATGAAAAAGTTTGAATTTCCAATAATGATAAATGTAAAAATATAATAACGTTGAAACTGCCAATAACAATAAACAAAAAAATTTATAACATTTTAATTTTAAGTAACGTTTTACACAAAAATTGTTTAACGGTTTGATACTAACTAAGGTAAAACGAATTTTTTTTCCAAATTCGAGCCCTGTACAAGATTTCTATGTTTGTCTACCTTTATCAAAAAAAGTCTACTGGAAAGTCAAATTAAATTTTATAAGCTTATGAAGATGAAATTTTACAACATTGAATATTCACTTGATTTCTCATTGAACGATTATATAATTTTGTTGTTAATTTTAAAACGGATAACTGTAGATGGATATATTAAATTTACACCATATTATGTTTATTTAATCAATTCATATACTTCAAAAAAATTTCAAAAAATTTCAACTCGTTTTGAGCTATTTACAGGCATTTTCAATTTTTTTAGTTTTTTCATTTTATAAATATCAATACATTTTTATTTGTGTGGTCAAAAAACTTGAAAATTCAATACAATGTTCCTGATTAATTGTTGCAATAGAAGTTGAAAAATATTAAATAAACATTGGCCGATTTGGTTTTATAAGAACCTATTTAAAATTCAAATTTTCACAATATTTATTAAATTGATAATTTACAAATTATTTTGTAGTTAAATATTTACAAAATTATCAAATTTTATAGCTAAGGATAAAAAATGTAAAAGGAAGGTAAACACAAATCATTTATTCTGTAACCAAAAAATCTAAAAAATATAGAAACACAGTTTTTTTTTATAGTGACCTATTTTATTTTCAGATTTGGACGAAATTACATATTAAATAACCAAGCGTAATAATTTAAGTTATTTTGTTGTAATTTAAAAATATTATTCGTGGGTACTTAAAAAAAAAAACAGTATATTGTTATGTTTTATACACACAATGATTTTTCACAAGTAATTTTTTGGAAAAAATGAATTTAACCTACTGTTGTAGGTACCTACTAATGCATAATAGTAAAATAAATTACTCTAATCACAATACCATCATCAAATATACCAAATTAACAAGTCATATTATAGGATGACTGGACATCTTCGTTCAGAATCGTTTTTCGTATAAAATTATTTTATATTATTTATATTATTTTTTTTATTCTTTAATTTTAATAGCTTTCAACGTAATATTATACGTTATATCACAGCTCAACAATTAAAAATAGTATACAATAAATAATAATATGATATTCTCGACATTTCTCGTCAAATATTTTGATTACATAATATTTTAACGAGTTTATAACGAGGAAATATATGAGAGATAAGTTATAAGTCATAACATTCATATTATTTACGTAAATTTGAAATCTTGTATTTCAGCGGTCCTCACTCTTCAGTGATAACATTTTCGCTAATCAACAAAAACCTCCACAGCAGGTAGCTATTTCACGGTACCACCAGTGGTGGCGTCCGTTACCACGGTTCGACCAACGCGCCTTTTGCACTAGCAGCTGCAGCTGGACGTCGGTCGCGGCAGAAAATCGTTATCGTTATCACCGCAGCGCGTCGATACCGATCCCGACATACCGTGAACATTGCCGACTGCCGTTTGCCAGACATTACAATATTTCCATTGCGCGCATCCCCATTCCCCGCCGATCGTCTGTGTAGGGTATTGTTTCTATATTGTCACTGGTCACGTCGCCGTTTGAATTTCAGAATATTTGCCAACAACTGCCACCGACATCCGAATTCTATACGCCCGATCAAATATTTGTAGACGCCGCTTTAGAATAAGTTAAAAAAAATAATCGTCGCCCGCCCTCCTTCCGCCGCCCGTCAACGAGCAGTACTCGTCGGTGGAAACTCACTCCGTGCCTGAAGGAATTAGCCTGCGTGGTGTCAGCGCGTCCGTCAGTGGATCACCGACGCTTACAATGGAGGCATTGATTCCTGTCATCAATCGTTTACAAGACGTGTTCAACACTGTCGGCTACGATGCCATACAGCTTCCTCAAATTGTAGTTGTCGGATCGCAGGTATGTTTGTTTTCTGTCACGGTGAGAATATGCCGTTCTAACAAATCGGTTATTTGTTAGAGGTAATCATTTTATGGACTATCTACCTACTTATAGGTATTTACTTACCTTTAGGCTTTAGGTACACATATTACTTTTCCCCATTTCATCCAGTTTATTATCTATCATGGGTTCAATTTTATCAATGACCAATGTACAACTAGAATTATATTCTGTGTGAATAAAAAAATATCATTAGGATTTAATTGTATTCTTTACCACAGTTGGTAATTACAATGCGTCATTTAACTATCCTGATCAATGAAAAACCAAACGTACATAGCAGGCAATTGTTATATTAAGGTCCCCCCACACACTGCAGTGGTAGCAGTAGCGGTAAAATGAGTCCGGACACAATTTACCGCCACCGCAGCGGCACCGCCAAGATAAAAGAATTTTACCGTTACCGCTGCAGTGTGTGAGGACCTTTACACGGCAGAGGTATTCAAATTGTGCTTCGCGGCTCCCAGGGGCGTCGCGGGAGTTGTCGAAGGGAGTCATATATTTACTATATTATTTAAAATATTTAAGAGGACGCTACACAGGCATTTGTTGTCTCCATCTTACATGTGCGTAACATCTCAAATTTATGCTCGGTAGATTACGTCTAATTTTGTTAGTGTAAAAATTAACGTGAATCAACCAGTTATGAAGTAAAACATATCACAACTTATTATCTGTGTTTATATTATGTAGGTTTTTTACAATAATTTAATTTATAAGTGAGTCATGAGCATTTTAAATTTATACTACATTGAATACCCAAAAATTGAACTATTGTAAAAAAAACCAACCTATAAACACAGATAATTTTCTTACCATCAAGTTTTATAATAGGTTAATTCACTCTAATTTTTAAACTAACTGAGCTAAATGTGATCTGCCGAGTGTAATTTTGGTATGTTACACACTTGTAAGATATAGACAAAAAATGCCTGTGTAGTTATCCTCTTAAAGTTATGACTCAAGATCCAGGGAATGGAGGGTTATATTTTTAAAAATAAATTTGACCATTTTATCACAATGTATGGCCTCAAAACAGTAATGTTGGCTTTCGTTTAATGTCTCTAACCTACCGTTATATATTTGTAGATACACCACTGAATAATAAAAATTTTAGAAATAATTTTAAAACATTAAAATGACTTGGCATGTTGTTACTTTTTGTACTTTTTAATGGTAATAAAACCAACAAAAAATTAAATTAATTTTATCTTTTTTTGTGGTCTTAAATATTATTTATTTAATATTTTTGTTACAGATATTTATTTATTCCTTAGCTCAAATTTATACATGTCCAATAGATTTTAGTTTAGAAAAAAACAAAAAAAAATTATATTACAACCATTAGTTAATTTATTTATTTTGACAAATTGCAATATATTTTTTAAGTGACAGTTCTTTCTTAATTTCAAATCCAAAATTAAGTGCAAATAGAATACAAAATTATATATAACTATACATTTTTGATTCTTCTCTTTTTATAATAGATAATATTAATCTTTCATTATAAAGCCATCTAATCGAGGGTTTTAATGAAACAATATCATGACATTTTTTTTTTTTACAGAGTTCTGGTAAAAGCTCAGTAATAGAAAGTATTGTTGGTAGATCGTTTTTACCAAGAGGTGTTGGAATTGTTACCAGATGTCCTTTAATTCTGCAGCTTGTCAATTGTCCTTTCACTGATAAAGAACATAGAAGTTCAGAAAATGGTAATATTATTAATTTTTACATATTATTATTCATTATATTATGATTGAAATAAATTAATCTTAATGTTCTTATTTCATAATTATATAGGTACAGTCAATTTGGAGGAATGGGGCGAATTTCTTCATTGTAAGAATAAAGTTTTCAAAGATTTTAATGAAATACGAGATGAAATTCAGCGTGAGACCAACAAAGTTGCCGGCAGCAATAAAGGAATATGCCCTGAACCTATTAGCCTAAAAATATATTCCATACACGTGTTAAATTTATCGCTCGTGGACCTTCCTGGAATAACTAAAGTAGATACTCATGATTTAGTGTTTAATATTTAAAATTGAATGTGTTCATGGTATTATTAAATTAAACATTTTAGGTTCCTGTGGGTGACCAACCTGATGATATTGAATCTCAAGTGAAAAATTTAGTTGTCAAGTATATTCAGAATCCAAACTCAATTATTTTGGCAGTAAGTACCGCTAACACAGATATGACGAATAGTGAAAGTTTGAAGTTGGCCAAAGAAGTAGATTCTGAAGGAAAAAGAACTCTAGCTGTTATCACTAAACTTGATTTAATGGATGCAGGTAATACTTAATTTTTTTAAGTCAAATTTTCTGTAATTTTTTGTAACTTACTTAGTTTTTTGCAGGTACTGATGCAGTTGATATTTTATGTGGTCGAGTGATTCCTGTTAAACTAGGAATAATTGGGGTTGTAAATCGATCACAACAAGATATAAATGACAATAAGGTATATTTGAAAAAAGAATGTAGAATAACAAGACAACATTAGCATGTTATAAACCTTCATTTTTTTTCAGTCAATTGCTAATGCTCTAAAAGATGAATCTACTTACTTGCAAAGGAAATACCCTTCACTGGCAAACCGAAATGGAACTCCATACTTAACAAAGACACTTAACAGACTTTTAATGCACCACATTCGAGATTGTTTGCCAAACTTAAAAGTAATTATCAAGAAAAGCCTACAGCTACTTTTATATCATTTTTCACTTATTAACCATTGATCATCAATTGTATTTAGAAATTGTGCTAGTTATTTATTTGTTAGTTGTATGGAAGTATAAATATTTAGGTATTGTTATAATTTGTTTGGAAATTATCATACAATGTATATTAATTTAAATACTAAGTCTGTTTAACATACTTCATATCATCAGTTGATAACATAATAAATTATAAACTCATTTTCACCCTTTCATGTTGTCTCCGTCTTGCAAAAAACATATAGAATCTGAGTTCAGCAGAACTATCTTAGTGTTGCTATCTTAGTGTTGCTATCTTAGTGTTATTAGATGATATTAACCTATTATCTATTTACCTATTTTATGGTTAGAACATTTGTGTTCTTTCGTTGTGTTTTTATAATTTTTAAACAAGGGATAAGTAATTTAATATTTTAATATTTTACATACTCATAGCTTACTTAATATTTAAATTATCGTAAAATACCAACAAGACAGTACAGATAATGTCCTTACCTAAGTTTGGTAATAGATCAGTTCACTCTAATATCAAACCTAACAAAATATATTCTACAAAACATAAATTTTTATGTTGTATCTTTGTAAGATCGAGGCAATTCATATGGGTATGGGTACTCTTAACTTAGAATTGTGAGCTGCTTTATACCAAAATAATAAGCCTTAAAAACATTTTATTAATTGACTAAAAGTTTATCAAAGTATAAAATAATAAATTTAAAGATTTAATTTTAATTCATATATGAGGTATGCAGTTTAATTTTTTAACTCTAAATACTATTTGTAGAAATGTTTTATTAAAAAAAAAAACAGAATAATTCCTCAAAAATTAAAAAAAAACTTCCTGTATTAAAATATTTAATTAATTTAATAAATATTAGTACCTTGTCTGCATGAAAGGGATTATAATAATGGTTAGGAAAAAAACATCTATCTTTAACATAGCTTTATTCACTGTTAAACTTGAATGCCACTATTCTAAATAAATCAAACATTAAATGTGTATTGAAAAATAATTAAATCGTTGACTTGCATGATTTCAACTCGAATGCTATATATTAATAATCTGAAGAAGCTTATGATCTGTGAATGGTATGGTTTTAGACAAGAGTAAATGTTATGGTTTCACAATTCCAATCACTATTGTACTCATTTGGTGACGATGTATCAGATAAGAGCCAAACACTATTGCAAATCATCACAAAATTTGCTGCAGCATATTGTTCCACAATCGATGGTACTTCAAAGAATATTGAAACAACTGAACTGTAACTAAAAATTTTGATATATCATATTTTATTTTGACATAAATAACTATTTTATTTAATTACAGATGTGGTGGTGCTCGAATATGTTACATATTTCACGAGACATTTGGCAAGGTTTTGGATTCTATTCATCCTCTGACAGGTTTATCCAAAATGGATGTGTTGACCGCCATCAGAAACGCCACAGGGCCTAGACCGGCATTGTTTGTTCCAGAAGTATCTTTCGAGTTGTTAGTTAAAAGACAAATACGCCGGCTAGAAGAACCCTCTTTGCGGTGTGTGGAACTTGTACATGAAGAAATGCAGCGTATGATCCAACACTGTGGCATTGAATCACAACAGGAAATGATCAGATTTCCAAAGCTCCATGAAAGCATAGTAGATGTTGTAACACAGTTATTGCGCAGACGTTTACCTACAACCAATGCTATGGTATATTTTGAGTGTTTATGATAAATAATGAAACTTATATTTATTATGTTAATATAAAAAGGTTGAAAACTTGGTGGCCATTGAATTGGCGTACATAAACACCAAACATCCAGATTTTCATAGGGACGCAGAACTTGTATCATTGATGATGAAAAGCGCTGAGGAAGATGAATTTTCAAGGCAACGCATGTTGAGAAAATACAATGTGAACAACTCTATGGCTGGATGTGATAGAGATGTAAGTGTGAGAGAGTAGTTCTCAATTTTATTTTCATTATTGATAAATAACCTGTACAAAAACATCAGAAAAATATATATCCTAGTGTAAATTTGTAGTTAAGATTATGAATCTTGAATTATAAGTATTTATAATGGACAGTAATTGAGGGTAAAAATGATGAACAAAATAAAATAAATCAAGGATTATTAAATAACTATTTTATGTCCAGTCTTTTAAGAGAAGTATTTAACTGTTTCATTTATTTTATTTCATTTTTTATTGAAATATTTGTATTAGACGCGATAACCTCCTAGTTTGCCATAATTTTAAGACAAACAATAAATTGTAGAAGAGTAATACAATTAATACAAGATACAATCCATACAACTACACATCTTTGTAGGAGTTTGTTGTAAGATATTCTAAAGTTCCGAATTTCTAAAGACTAAAAATGTTTTTAAGAGAACTCCAGTTTTGGCCATAGTATTATTAGGGGACAACTATAGCAAATTGATATGATTCCATGATGATTTTTTTGTAAATACAAGGTGTATTGCAAATAAATATACATTAGTATGTGTACTATATATCTAGTCTAACAACATTCCTGCCATTTGTATGAATAAATTGATTATATTTAATCTGTTCACATTTCAATATCTAATTACTTAGTCAATTTCAGCCATGTCCATGTATAGTAAATTATACATTATAGTAGTCACTATTTACAAGCACAATATATAATATTTTAAGAGATAACTATACAATTAAGTATAAGTTAAATAGGTATTCATTTATTTTTAAATATTAATTTATTAATAAGCCAATTTATTAATTTTAACCAAAAACATTTTATTTTTATAATCACAAACATTTTTTGGAATATTAAAAACAACTTTAATGTTATAACTTTCAATGAATCAACAGTGGTCAGGAGCAGTGGCGCTGAACACGGTATAAAGGTATGACGCCAGTCACACCTTTTTAAGGGGTGGGTCGTGGGTGGGTAGGTGGTACCATACTACTGTTAGGTGTCACCTATGCAATACAAAAATAGTAATACTTAATAGTATATTAACATTGTGTCATTGCATATATTAAAATGGTATAGCACTATAGCTAATAAATTAATTAACAGTAGTATAGCCACAAATTAAGATATCTTGTAAACAGTTAGTATATGTCTGTATTCTATTAGTAATACAATAAGCAAATAAGCTATAATATAAATAAATAAATAAATGGTCATGCAACTATGCAAGGCGGTCTCGGTGACGTGTTGTGCATTAGCAATTTTATTTTTCTATTATAATATACAATATTAAATTATAATATATTATAATATATAACTATTAATTATATAAGTGAAATATAACCTAATTACAATTTAAAATTAATTTAAATTCAACAGTTATGACTTTATAAGCAATTTGAGTTTTGAAGTTGGGAGGTTGCAATTTTTAACCTGTAAGGCCTATACTACATTTTAGATTGACGTGCTCTGAATTTTTTGGGGCTAACAATTTTTTTTTTTCGGGGGGGGGGGGGGGGGGTCTCGAACACTCGCCTAAATATACCTATAGGTGGGTGGGTGTTATGATGAAATGTTGTCACACCTTTATTTTGGGGATCCGGCGCCACTGGTCAGGAGTAGTACGCTTGTTGTAGTGATGCTACTTTATTTGTAGCTATTGACGTGTGTTGTATACTTAATGTAACGTAATACTTAAGCGTGCTAGAAATTTTTGATTAGCATATTAAAAATTACCTTTATTTTGTCACTACCTTAAACCTTTTTGGTGATAGTTAAAATAGAGGCTAGGTAATTGGGTCCACAATAATTTGTGTAGATTTCGAAAGTGATAATATGAGTTCTGAGTATTAAAAGGTTGTAGGTAAGTTGAGTCCTAGCAACATATGAGTTCGTTAAATCCTTTTCATTCAAGTTGTTACTGATAGCATAATATTATAAAAACAGATTTTAATTTATACAAATTTTACTGAGTATAATATTTTAAATTTATTGAGTACATAGTGTCAAAAAAAATAACATATTTCAATTTATACCATAAATATAAAATTTGACTTCTAATAAAGATGGTTACATATTTAAAAAATGGGATGAATGTACCTACAAAAATTTTTTTCTGGGACTGTTTACTTACCTTTTTTTGGGGGGGGGGGGCAATTTACCAATCTCTTTTAAATAATATCATAACTATTATATTTATTTATTTATATTATAACGATGATGAGTATTAGTGAATTTTTCCAGCTTAATCCAATATTAACTCTCATAGTTTAATCCCATCCAGTGACCTAATGTTAAATCAGTACTCAAACTATTAACTACCAATTTTCAGTTATAACATTTAAAAAAAAATGTAGCGTTAAAGTTATTTAAACAATAGAGTGCACTATATTTTAAAAAAAGGAGCGATAGTTAGCTACTTTTTTAGGGGGAATGTTCTTTCTAGCGTGCTACAAAAAACCAATGGCATCCCGACCATGGTGAATTAAAATCACTTTTCAAAATTGAAATCTGTGCAGCCAGTATTTTCAAGACATTAGGTTAGTGAATACTTCCTTTTCATGTTTGACAACAGTCAATGGGACTGTATTGAGTGCTTCCGTCCCTTAGTATTAGTAGTATTATAAATTTCAATCGGGAGTAGATAATTCACATGATTAACTTCCTTTAAGTAAATTATTTTATTTCATTATACATAGCTACTGTGATAGAAGAAAATGAATTATTTGTATAAATTAATATATAATATATATATTATAAAATAATATTTAAACATTCAAATATTCTATCATACCTCTGATTATTTTCTAACAACTAATAATTATTAAATTTTCAAGTACTATCAAAAAATATAACACATTAATTCATTGATATTTGTTACTTATCATGTAAGTGTGGAGTAGATTGTCTCACACCTACTGAAGAACTTTGGTGGTAATATGTATGTATTTTATGTCTTAAAGAGTGTTGCCAGCACGGGATCAATGAAGAAAACTCCAAAGCAACATCAAGCGGACTTGAGTGAAATGAATTCCGTAGAATCGTCTCCAGCGACAACACCTGTGCATCAAATGCAAAACGAATGTATGCCTCCGACTATATCTAGTAGTTTTAACAGCATGGATTTGCAGAGTCCATCCAACAGGAACCTCTCTGAGAAAGAACTCCGTGATTGTGATGTTATTGGTACTTATTGGTCTCCACTTAAAAATTGTTATAACATTCTTAACTTGTCCATATGCTTATTAACTTTGACCTTTCTTTCTTCAATTGTTTACAGAAAGATTGATCAAATCATATTTCTACATTGTGAGGAAATCTATTCAAGACAGCGTTCCAAAAGCTATAATGCACTTTTTAGTAAATTTTGTGAAGAACTACTTGCAATCAGAACTAGTCACACATCTATATAAATCCGAGCAGGTAGAAGAGTTACTTAATGAATCTGAACATATATCCAACCGCAGAAAAGAAGCTATTGATATGCTTAAGGTATTGTCTATATGCCCACCATCATTTAAATTTTACATGTAAAAATTGGTTGTAAACATTTTCCTCTTTCTCAACAGGCCTTACAGAATGCTAACAACATCATTAGTGAGATCCGTGAAGTGCATGTTTGGTGAATGTGTAAAGAAGATTTGATGTGTAGTATATAGTTTTTAATTAAATCCTCAATCAGTACATTGTTACAAATCCGCCATTATTATTACTATTATTATTATTAAATGTAATGTACGGACCAAAATAACCTAGTACATACTATATGGGGTACCATTAGTGTTTATTTCAATCACTCCCATGATGTCTTAACGTACATAAATTATTAGTTATTATTTTGTAAAATGAAAAAAAAAATTATCCTTATTCTTTTCATGTATACAATGATTAACGATCAATAAAAACCCATTAGACATTAGAGATTATTATATGCTATAGATCTAGAATCTAAGAATTTTATTTTGTCCATCAAAATTCTGTCAGCTTCATTTTATTTGTTGGTGATTTTAACACAGACTGCATTTATAAAATTATACATGGTTTTTATCATACAAGCAGTATATAAAAATAAATGATTTTAATACTATTTATTTTGATATTTATATTTCTTCTATAATACTGTATTAATAATTGTGAAACAAAAAACCTTCGTTTTAAACAAATAATTAATCATATAAGGTATAATTATAATACTACTTGATATTTCACACACTAGTGTGGTCTGTTGGTTAATCAATTGTATAATTTTTTTTTTAGATCGTTCATGGTTAACTATTCAATGTTTACATTAAATTAATGTTAGTGATTAAGAGAACCTAACGCACTTTTTTATTATAGTTATATAATTTTCCGTTATTCAAAAATAATGATTGATGTTTGCGATTATTATAATAAATATGACAAGCTGTATGTAGGAAGACTGTTTGTTATTTTGATCTAAATTATCAAATTGATAATAATTTTTTATTGAATTATTAACCTCTGATAATGACACATTTTGTGTTCTATATTTTAAATTATTGAGATACTAATCTGATATTTAATTTTAACCTAAAAGATACAAAGATTGTTCAATTGAAAACAAAGTGTAAATTGGCCATAGACCTTATACCACTAGTCAAGCAGTGAGTGTGTGGAAAGCGTAACAATATAGAGGGCACTTGTTCTTTACTCGTTTAGTTAATATATATGGTAGTGCGAGGTAATACGAGAAGTTATGTAGATATATAGATAATTGTATTTTGTCGTTAAGACAGCCTACATTACTGCAAGATGTTTGTAGGTTCTATATTCTTTGTAGTCTACAATAATATACTTCATAATATGATAAATATATAAAATAAAATTTTGCCCATCATCGAAATTAGTAATTTGTAGTTGAATTACAAATGTATAATAATATTATGTCTTCAACATATTATCAAAAATTGTGACTTTGTACTTTTAATGTTTTTAAATTGCTACAAAAACATAAGCAAGGTCTTGTATTACATTTGTATGCTTTTTGACTGAGCATAATAAAAATTCAACAACTAAATAATTTAAATTGCCTATAAGTAGCTTATACTTAGTTAAAATATTTCTAAAATGTCATTGTAGTTAGAAAATATGGTAGCTTAAGTAATAGTGTAATGTTTCAAGTTTCTATAAATAATAATTGTTTAATGATAAAAAATATGGTTTGTATGATAAATTGTTATTATGCGTTAGAATGAGTCTTACATGCATACTTTATTCACTAATTACTTTGCATAATGAATAAAAATCATCCTTACCCATTTAATGTGCAATAACAATGATAACCAATTAATGAAATTATAAATATAGAAACTAGAAAACTGGTATCTTTTTTGTCTATCAAAATACTATCCGCTATTTTTCATTTTTTGTAAATTTTAGTAAAATAAAATACATTTTAGGAAAATACATTATATAATTATCAAAAATATGAATACAAAATAAGAAAAATAATATTACAACTGCAAAATTTAAAGTTCGGGTAATATTTTTCTCAAATCATTATGTCATTGACTGTCTTAAAATCAATAGTCCTAAAAATTAAAGATTTTTTTCTCTAACTCCTATACTTTTACTTACAAGTTTTAATTTTTCTATTGCTAATTGGGCAGTTTGCCTACTATAATTTATAGACATATTTTTTGTTTCTTATGTTGTAATTACACACTACAAATCTAAAATTCAGTGAGATGAAAATTAAGTAATCTTTCAATGTTTCATTTTGCATAATATTGGAGATGGATGCATAGGTAGTCATGGAAGTTAAGAATATAAGTAACAACAGTGTACCCAATTAATGGCTGTTTTTATTCACTGAAACATGATTGAAGAATGATAAATGATTGAATCAATAAAATAAGTTTAAAAGTAATTACAAATTAATGAAATATTTAAAAATATGTAAAATATTTTGGCATCATCCTAATAAGAATGATTTAAATTCTGAACATTTCTTATAAAATGCATTAATGCAAAAAAAAGCAAAATAAATTATTATTTATAACTTTAGTCTTTAATAACCATTTCATTGAATCATAAATATTCTAATTTGAACAAGTCAATTTTATATTAATAATATAGGACATAATATGCATTTATAAATTAAATGTACAAAAACATTAAATAAACTGCAGTTACTAAAAATATAAAGTGGGTAGATACAATCTGTAAAATTGTAATAAGTACCTAATAAGGTATAACTATAAAACTTGCTCATGTTTCATTAACCATTAAAATTAAGAAAAAAAAGTATTTGCATACCAATACAATACTCAGATACTGACACACTTTTACAGTTTTACAAATAAGTATTTAGAACACTGTTAAAACGTTTACGTATTTGTATATTCACTTGGTTACATTATGTCGTCAAATTAACAAAAAAAAAATGTACTAGTGTATACCAAATGCATTAAGATTTAAGAATATTTAAGACTACCTAGAAAAAAAATTAAATCACACAATTGACTTACCTCTTATATTACGATTGCAGATAGTATTGATTGATATGTTTGAAATAAAAGTCACGAGTAGGGTGTTGCCTTGTTAAGCCCAGTAAGTAATTGTTCACTTACGACCCAAAACTGTTTTCTTAGTTCTTGTCAAAGTTAATATTACGTTCCACTTTCGGAATTTTGATGTGTATTTTTCTTTTTTTTTTATTGATCTTAATCCTGATAACTTTAGCCATAGGCAGTTTTTGTTTGTAGGGATAGAATAGTTAGTTTGAACATGTGTTTGTGTATGTGTGGCAAAGATATGTTAACTAGCAACACCGGATGGTGTGAACACTCAGTTCCACATGCTCTTACACAACTGAGTGTTAAGACCAAGCCACAATTTTTGTAAATTAATTGTTTTTATTTATGAGGAACCTCACAAAATATCAAAAATTTTTTTAAAAAAAACACTGAGTATTGTTTAAAATATATTTCCATTTATTAAATTTAATATAATTCAAGCTTTACTATAAAAATTCTATCAGTCTACTTCACATTAGAATTATACATAACTAAGTACCAAAAAAAATCTGCCGTTGAGCTTTGCTTGTACAATATTATCAAACATGAGAAACGACTTTAAAAATTGTACTAACAAATTTAGTGACTAGAAACTTAAAGTAGTTAAAAAAAGTTATTATTTCATACGGAGTTTCAATTACAAAAAAAAAATGAAAAAATATAGTAATAAGTTTTTTACATTATTTGTATTATAATAATGTAGATAAAAAAAGAGGACTAGAAAGATTTATTCGTATTAAAAAATAGTTAAAATAAATAAGGACTAATTGTGATGTATCATTAATTATTAGGTTTATTTAACCAGTAGGTTCTTAAAAAATAAATACAATAATACCTGATTGCATGAAAAATGTATTCATTTAATGGGTCAATAAAATTTAATGGACCACTAAATCATGTTTAAGGGACCTTTAGCTCACTATTGATTCTTTAAATGTTTAGTGATTGTTTGTGCAATCAGGCATAAGTATTATATTTTGTAATAAGCTTTAGTTATACAGTAAAAAAAATTTGATACAGACAAGTAATTTGTTAGTACACAAGTGCAAATTTATTATTATCGTATACAAACAGTAGTAGACATTTAACTTTAAAATGTAAAATAAAACTTATAAGTAGTAATAAAATAAATATAATACCTACTCATTAATTCTACATACTAGTTTATATAATGGGGCTTTGAATATAATTATATCAATATGGTAAACAATGATAATTACCAGAGCCCCAACAATATTATTGCAATTGGAATACTAATAATAAAAAAAAACGGGCTGTTGAAATTGATAGAAAAACAAATTTTTCAACATAACAAATAATAAAAGTTCAGGCATTCAATATGCCCTCAAAACTTGTACTGAAGTAATACAAACAATACTTCTACATGAAAAAACTGTTGACAACAAAGAAAAAGGAAAATTTGTTCATTGTACAATCCAAAAGTAGTAAGGAACACACACACAACGCCGAACACAGTGGTATGGTAATGGTGGTATATAATAAATCTTTCTAAGATTAAGGTTGTATAAAAATAGGAATTTCTTAAAAGTCCAGAGATTTTTTAATCATAAATACAATTTATATTATTTTATTTATCACAAACATGCTGAAATGTGACATAGACATTTGTAGGGCATGTTATGCAGCAAATTGTATGCATTTTAAACTATTGTCATGAACATTTTTGAGGTAGTTTTGTTTACCGGCGTTAAATACGAATGTTGTGATGGATATTATGTGAATATAATGAGAAAGAGAAGATGCAAAGTTATATATTTGCTATTACTAACCATGTGTATTAGTGATGGACAAACCTTTAATTGAAGCCTCTCATCAGAAATAAATTATAGTGAAAAATTTAAGTATGAAAAGAAATTTAAATTATAGTTTGGTTAATTCTAAAATAATGAACTATTATCAATACATGGATTATAAATCAATAACAACTACATCATACAATAAGTGATACTTATGTTAAAGTTATTGTAAGTAATTTTTTATATTATTTAGTTTTGACAAATATTTATTTAATAAATTAAAAAACCTTGTCTTGAGAGGATGTCAGCATAATATTTAGTTTCTCTTTCTAACTCACACATAACATATAAAATTTATGTTAAACAGAACCAAGCCTACGTTGCAACTTTTTGTTAAGAACAAATCTGTCGTTATGTTTATGACATTTTAATTTTTATGGAAGTTGTCAGAATGTAAAATATTACAATTTACAAATGCTTATAATTGCATAAAAATTAATATATTGAAAAAAAGACAACCAAAAGACACAGGCAATGTTCTTAACATATAGTTTGACAAAAAGTAAAAGATCTTATGATTTTATTTTGCCCCAAGAACTCTCAACAGTATTAGTGTGTGCCAAAGTAGCCTTTGGAAGGAGCGCCACTCTTCAGTAATTATTGTTGTGCCTGCAGCAACATGTTCAATAATAATTGGCAACAATGTATGTGCTTATCTGTCGGGAACAGGAACTAGAAAAGTCTCTATGGTTTCCCAACAAATACCACTTAAAACCAATTCATCTGGTAACATTCTTCCTCTGTTATATTTACATTTACTGACGGAAAAGTTTCAAAGTGAATTCACTCTTAATATTAAAAGTAACAACACAGAATGGGTTCTGCTAAATTTGCTAGGTTGAGCGTGGGTTAGAGATAGAAAACAAATGGTGGGCTGACATCCTTATAATAAATTGAATAGTTATTTACTTGATGAAAATATTGTTCGTGATTGCTGTACATCACAATGTACATACAGAATTGGTTTATTTTAAATGCAGATTTTAGAACGGATTTTAAGTAATTACAAGTGTTTGAATCAATTGGACTTAAAATATATGGTTTTAAATTAATACATCAGTAATTTTTAAATGCTCACTTCTACAGTTCTATCACAATCACTATAGTTTTTTAACTATAAGTAAACGGTACAAAAACCGCTAAAAATAATTGCTTAAGTATATAGGAAGATTAGCCATGTTTAAGCTTATTTCAGTTTTTAACACTGAGAAACATTATCTAATACTAAAATTAGATTGCACTATAAATTAAAATATTCTTAAACCATACTTACAACTAAGTATACACAAATCAATCTGTTTTTCCTTTTAATGTCAAGTTACAAAATATTACTCTGTACAACCAAAACAATAATTGTCTTCCAAATGGATGAATTTGATAAATACTTAGTTCTTGTAACATATATTAAAAGATAATAATATTTTATTGGCCACAAATACTTAAGAGCATGAAGGAAAGATATAAAAAATATATTTCATCAAAATTAGATCAACTTGATATAAAATGTACATAATTTCTATAAATCTAAAGTATAAATTATTACTTAGTACATTTATTTCATTCATTAAGGCCTAGAGGATGATTGGTAATTTCTAACTTTATAACTGGGTTAGTCTTCAAACCTTCCATAGAAGTTAAAATAAAATGGCAACCTTTGTAATCAACATTTTTTAAAAAAAAAAAAAAAAATAAATACTCTTTAATAATAACTCACTTGGGATTATAAAATATATATTTACAATGGCGTTTCTTTTCGCCATTTAAAACTATCAGTGGGCAAATGAGGTGTTTTATTTTTACGTCCAGCAGCCATTTCTAAACCATTACGAATAGCTGGCATTATTCTTAAAGCTGGATTTGTAACAATACCATTACGTTTTTGCTTAACGTTGGCCAAATTCTTGTTGTAACTGTAAAACAAGATATTATAAACATTAACATAGTATACATTTAATAAAATCACAATAATATAATACTTTGAATCAGAAGTTGATTTTTTTAACACAGCCTTGTTACCAAGAATAATTCGCATATGAGTGTCACGCGAAAAATGATCATCTGTTAATACTGAAATAATACTAAAATGTAAGTGCATACCACTATAAAATACAAGTCATAAGTAATGTCTGGATATATTTAAAACAATTAAATACAATGAAATATTCCATCTAATATAAGCTTTTAAAATGTTTAGAATATGAAAATAATGTGGCAAGTACATACATTCAATAAATATAAGATAATGTTAGATATATTAATTTTAATTAAATTCAGATTTTAAATTAATATAGTAAACTTTTTATCTAATATGGTATTAAATTAAATAAATTTAAACTATGTTTTTTTAATTGATAATAACAAAAAAAATAATAGCGGAGAAACAGAAAGGAAATTTCCTTTAAAATAAACTACTTTAGGGCGCAAAATGTTAAAAATAGTATCTAAAAGTGAGTATTTTTGAATCAGGAAGACAATTATAAATACAGTTTAATAACTAGTTTAATTGCTGAGAGAAAGTAACACTAGCATTTGTTGTTTCTATCATACAAGTGAGTAACATGGCAAATTTAAGCTTAATAGATCACATGTAGCTTCATTGGCTTAAAAATTAAGAGTGAATAGACCTCTATCAAACTTGATGGTAGAACATTAAGTGTTTGTATGTGGGATTTTTACGATAATTTAGTTTTTAAGTGAGTATTTTTAATTTAAGCTATATTATATACATAAAAATTGCTGAAAAATTGAGATATCGTAAAAAACCCACATTACATACATAGATAATGTTCCAACCATTAAGTTTCATAATAAGTCGATTCACTCTAATTTTTAAACTAACAAAGCTAAACGTGATCTGCTGAGCGTAAATTTAAAAACATAACATTGTAAATTTGGTAACTTCAAAGAAATTAAAACATTTTTGTCAATCTATAGCTAATACAAATTGTTTAAAATTTAAAATTTATTTTTCAGTTTACACAAAAATATTGAAAAACTGTAATTTGAATACTTCAAAAATGTATTAATTATATTACCTTGAATACTTGGAGCTGATGGTTCTTCTGAATTGGGGCTGTGAGGCGGAGTTGCATATATAGGACTCTGCAAAGGACTTAGAACTTTAGAAGTGGGTCTAGATTTGATACGTCGACTACATTGTTGTAATTTTTGTGTAAATGTCAATGGTGTCAACTGCAAAAAATAATGATATTATCATCCATTAAAATATATATATAAATATATATTATCAGCATATTTGTTGCCAAAATGTATTTACTTGGGTTGGTAAATCTTGGTGAGAACTTTTAGTACTATCAGTTAAATTAGAACTGGATTTGCTATAGTTTGAAACAAACGATGTTCGTTTAGCTGTTGAATCTGGTGATTCAATGGGTGATGAATCATGAATCTGAGCATGATTTGCGCAAGATAATAATGGATTTACTAATACAGCAGAGGATGGTTTAGTTTCAGTTGTTGAACCAGAACCACAAGAAGTATTAGCTGTATTAAATCCATTACCTGAAAATATAGTTTGTTTGATATAAATGTTAAATATAATTTATGTTTAATATTACTTTCGTTTTTTATAGGACAAAATTGTTCAAGCAGCTTAACAAT
This sequence comes from Myzus persicae, assembly GCF_001856785.1. Classification (NCBI taxonomy): domain Eukaryota; kingdom Metazoa; phylum Arthropoda; class Insecta; order Hemiptera; family Aphididae; genus Myzus; species Myzus persicae. The sequence continues at coordinate 196,200 of NW_019103960.1, forward strand.
ATTGTCATGACCACTTTTTGCAGCAATTTTTATAGCATTTCGTCCACAATGGTCGGATACTAATGGATTTGCACCTTGCATCAACAATAATCGAACACAAGTCTCATTACCTTCTTGAGAAGCAATACCTGTACAATTTAAAAACAAAATAATTAAATTAACAATAAATTGTTTAAAACTAAAATAATACTTAAAACACAATTGTCTTAATATTAAGTAAATAAATGTTAAAGTAATGACATTTAATAATATTATTCTATAAAAAAATATTATGTTATACTATGATGTTTTAAGAAATCTTTACAAAAATTGTATAACTTCTCGGAACAATTCTTATCTACACAACAGATAAAAAGGATAAGTTGCAGGTAGCTAGAGAGCCATGGGTCGCTGTGCCACACAATACATATTAAGTGGTGAATAATCCTAATTGTTAAATACTCCACTAATACACAACATTTTTGAAAATCCTTTCTTTTTGCACCGTGAAAATATGAGAAGAATTTCTATTCCAAATTTCAAGTTTGTACGTTGCGTAGATTTAGAGTTACAGCGATCAGTGACTAAGAAGTGGTATTTGGATTTTATATATATAGTAGTTAATTAGAAGTTAATTTAAAATATAATACGTAAAATACATAATGGTACTATTATAAATGGCTGAAGTCAAAAGTTCAAGAATAAACACACTATATTAAATGGATTCATAAATAAATTTATGTTTAAGTTATTATATTTTTACAGAATACTTCTTTTGTAGAAAATATTTAGAAAATACTAAGAATAATAAGTAGTAATAAAAAATAACTAAAAACAAGGTATTAATACTTTTAGTTATAAGTATAATAATAATTTACCCAATGCAGTTGCTCCTTGATTGCACGCATGATTAACACTAGCACCATGTTCAATTAATAATCGGACGATGACAGAATGTCCTTGCCATGCAGCCAAGTGAAGAGGTGTTCTATTTTCATTATCAGTTGCATTTAAATTAGCTTTTCCAAGTTTTAACAATAAGGATACCATTTCACAGTGACCTTGCCAACAACTAACATGTAAAGCAGTCCGACCCTAAAATGTAAAAACATAAGATTTTAAGTGAATTTTTCTAAAATTTCAAAAAAATAATTCATTATGAATAACAATTTAACATTTTTAAAATATTAATTATTATGATATTTACAGCATCAATAATACTTATTTAGTTGATATTCACTGTATACAAATATTTTTTTTTTTTTTTTTTATTCATGATTATTGTAAACCAATCGGTTTACAATAATCATGAATTGATATAAAAAATAATTATAGTGCTTTAAAAAAACATTTTATTTATACTTGAAGATCCTTGTTTTTAAATTTTTTAGTACCTTAATTAATTTATTATTATACAAAGATTGAGTTTATTAAAATTGTTTGGACATTTATTCGTAAAAAATGGCATTATAATTCCATATATTAATAAACTATAATCAGTAAAAACATTTTCTATTTATAAATAACTATAAGAAATAATTAGTTATTAAAAGAAAAACTGTAAATTATGTTTATTGTAATTATTTGGTCATTTATGCGATACATTTTTGTCATAATATTAACTTAAGGTAATTTGAATTAATAAAATAATTATATTGAACAATTTGCAGATTTTACTAACTTAAATAGTTAAAAAAAACAATTCAGTATTATTCAATTTATGTTCAAAAGAAAAAAAAATTTTAACTAAAAATTAATGATACTGACTTCTGAATCTGTGCTTTCGACATCTGCTCCGCCTGGATCAATAAAAAATTTAGCCATTGCTAAATGATTTTCAAGAGCAAGGACATAAAGAGTACTTCGACCATCAGCATCTTTTTTGTTGACGTCAACTCCATATTCTACAAGACTTCTAACTACTTCAATATGACCTTCTAATGCGGCTAATCTATAAGTATACATGACATATTAAGAACAGTGTACAGTTTTTTATTATTTAAATAATTATAATACCTTAAAGCAGTTCTTCCATCATGAGCTTTCTGATCTGGAGGGGCTCCATAGTTTTTTAAAAATTCACTTACTAAATCCGAGTGTCCTTCTTCAGCTGCTAACATTAATGGTGGTTTACCATCATTATCAGTTTGATCAATTTTTGCTCCACTCTCTAACAATGTTCTGCAAACAACCTGATGCCCTTCAAATGCAGCATAATGCAATGGTGTCCAACCAGAATTATCTCTATGTTGTTCATCAAGACCTATAATATAAATAGATGTTTATAACCACAACAATTTAACAGATAAAACTAATTAAATAGTCAAATTAAAATAAGAATGTCTAATAATATTGAAAATTTCAATTTATAAAGCTATGTGAAATACTAATTGTATCTTTGTTAGATATGGTACATAACAAAAAAGTTAATGAAGTTGGATTATCTAAATGGTTGATAAGTTTAACGGTAAGACACATATTACCAAAATACGGACGATACTTTCTACAATAAAACCGGTCATAATGAAGTATTTTTTACGGTTCCATGGCTGTCATTATAGATGATACTGACTGTACGTAAAATCTATTTTCGAAGGAAATTTCAAATTTTTACACCGATTAGTTGAAAAAATTCTAAGATTTAAGTTACCCAAGAACAATATTTAAAAACAGTTAATACTATGGAAATCATGTTTAAAACAAATATCATTTATAGAGCTTTTTCGACGATGTCATTTAACATATTTGTCAAGCCTTTAAATCAAAAATACATACCTCTATCTAGTAGTTGAGACACTACAACATTATTCCCTTGAGCAGCAGACACACTGAGCACAGTACGACCTTAATTGTCTATGCTGTCTACATAACAACCCCAAAATAGTAAAAGTGAAACACAAGCAGGATGTCCCATTGATGCAGCAGCCCATAAAGGTGTTCTACCTAACTTATCACAATGGTCTACATCAGCCTCTGCTTCTAATAAAATTTCGCAAACATCTCTGAAAAAAACAATTATGAATAAAATAAAAATGATCAATAATGTTGTTAATTAACTTTTAGAATAATACCTATGGCCTTCGAATGCGGCAACAAGTAGAGGTGTCATTCCATCTTTATCCTCATGATCAACAAAAGCTCCAGATTCTAACAATAAAGTGACAACCTTGGCATATCCTCCATTAGTAGGTGCACATAAAGCAGCAACACTCAAAGCAGTACGTCCATCACTATCTTGATGGTTAATATTCGCTCCATTATCCAGCAATCTTCCTACAATATGTGCATGGCCCATATATGCTGCAGCAATTAATGGAGTTCTACCATCACCATCAGTAGTATTAGGGTTTGCGCCAGCTTCTAGTAATTTTATCACAACATCATTGTGACCTCCCCAAGCCGCAGCACGTAATGCTCCACGTCCTTCACAATCAGAGCATTCAACATCGGCTCCATGCTTAAGCAGTAACTCCACCACCTAATATTATAATGTATAATATACAATTTATAATTTTAGTGAATCAAAATGTATGTTATTACTTGTGAGTGGCCACCCCATGCAGCAGCTCTTAAAGCAGTCCATCCTTCAACATCTGCATGATCTATTTTACAGTTATATTTTAATAGAAGCTGAAACAAAAAATTAAGTGTAACAACTATTATTAACATTTCCAGGCAAATATCAATAACGTTAACATACAATTATAAATATTTATTGACAAGAAAGAAAAACGTATTGCAATGGAAATAAACAAATATCATTTTTTTATCATTATGTTGGTTAATTGTAAATTTAAATTAAATTAATGATATAACTAAAAATTGTATGCTTTTATGTACGCTAGAATTTTAGAAAATTGAATATTCAAAACTATGTATTATTTAACAACCTCTACAACTTCAAGGTAACCGTGACGTGCAGCTATATTAAGTGGTGTTTGTCCATTATTGTCAGTTACTTCTAAATTTACATCTGAATGAGTTTTCAATAAATCCTGAAGAACACTTAAATTTCCATCCATTGCAAGCAAATGTAAAGTATTCCTGCCATTGATATCTACTTCATATAAATTTGAAGGTAATAAGGTATTTGAATAAAGTACTGAATTTTTTTCATATTTTGGCGATGATACTAATCCAAAATTAGTTTCAAACTAAAAAAAATAAATTATGTAAGCAAGATTAAAAAAATTGATTACATTTCAATATCATAAGTTATTTTTCACCTTATTAGATTTTAGATCAACATCTGATTTAAAACAATTACAAGCTCCTTCCAAAAAATTAACAGTTTTTCTATCATAACAAGGAATTGTCATACTTTCAGAAATTTGTGCTCCACTATCAATCAACCATAGTAATGGCAATAAATTTGTGTCAGAAAAGTTTGTCCAGACCGGTAATGGGTTGACTCTCGATAAATGATATGCTAATTTATGAACTTCATCATATGCAGGAGGTCTCGAACATCTAAATAAATATAAGAAAATTAAACATAATATAAAAAGTGTAAAATATATTTATTTTCAGTTTAAATCATTTTTATATAGAAATAAATACCTAAGTGTATAATGAAAAGCAATCATAGCATGTCCTTCATTTGCAGAGCACAAAAACCTTCTAGTACAATGTTTGACATCTAGGAACCATTCTCCAAAACTATGATGAAATTGTATAGTTTTTGAATCTCTTGGCAATGAAAATATTCTTCTTAATAAGCTAAATCGTTTGTGGAATTCGTCCACAGACATGTACTGATATACAGAATGTATAATACTACTTAATTGTTCTTCTGATAAAGGTTCTGGAGATGCTAAGATTACATTTAACAAGGGCCGTACCTGAAAGACAATTGTAGAGTTAAATTAATTATAAGGATTTAATTTGTGTATTTTTTAAAGTACTTACTTTTGAAAAATGTTTTGAATTCAAAAGCCTCTGACAAAACCATAAATAAAGTCCATTAAGAGTTCCAGGAATATCTTTTATTTCCCTCAAAACTACACATCCGTCAGATATGCCATCTAATACCCTTTCCAAATAAAGAAAACAACCATTACTTTTTATGTGTAATTGATTTAACATTTCAGCTGTATCTCTACTCATGTGTTGGCGTAAAGATTCTTCTGATTCCAAACGGCTCAATATGTACTGTTGTATATCTCTAACGACCTATGAATAAATATTAAATAATATTAATATTAAAAGTAGTGTATGACAAAGGTTATGGTAAAAAATAAATATGCAAGTCTTATAAATAATAAAAAATAGTCATACATACTTGTGATTTACGGAGATCGTCTATGCAAATTTTACGAAAACCAGAGAACATACGAGCAACATTTTTATTTTGTCTACGTGTTGTACAGATAAGCATCAACCATTGGGGAAATAAATGATGATGAGAAGCTAATAGCTCTGTAATGTTTTTACTTAAATTATTCTTAAACTTTGGATCAGATCTATCGTTTGTACATAATCCTTCATCAACTGAATCAACTAAAAGAAACATTGTATGTTTTGGTAGTTCAAGATCAACTAGTGGAAAAATAACAGCTTTTTTAAATGCATCATCAGCATCTTTCACTAGATTGATTGGAGATAAAGATTCTTGTATTGCTGGATCAGATTTTAGTCTTTCTTTGTATGATTTGGGCAATGAATCAGATAACTGTGAAACCAAACTTTGAATAAAATGTGTAACTGATAATGTGTTTATATTTTGAGCTTGACAAAAATGATAAGCTAATAGTCTTCTGTTTAATGCACGTTGTTGTCTGCCGGTCGGATGAACAATTTCGCAGCATAGTGAAGTCTTTCCACATCCAGCACCTCCAACTAGAAGTGCTCCACATGTTTTCCAATTGCTTCTCTGATCAAAGCAATGTAATAATTTTTGGAACACCCATTCCCGGCAATAAAATGGTTTTTGAGCCAAATCACTTGAAGTCATTTTGTTCTGTTTGTTTTCATATTAGTTAAATAATTCTTAATTGTTGATATCATAGGCCAATTTAACTTGTATTTATATGTTATAAAACATAGGTTATCTGAAACATAAACAATGTAATTCAATTTTAATCATAAGTACCTACTACCATTGAGTATATTTATGCATAAATATATTTAAGTTATAAAAAAAAAACATTTATAAGGTTTAGATTTTTAGAATAACATAAACCTGGTAAAAAAAAAACAATGAGTAAATTTAAACAGAAACTAATTACTGAGGCTTTAAGTTATATTTCAACACTATAAAACAGTGTACCTAGCATTATATTATTATAATTATATAGTAAGTAAAGCGATAAAATTTAACCTGACTTATCAATCAAATGTAAGAAATATACATAGAACAAAAGTCTTTGTTTAGAATAGTTTTGTATTTTAAAAGTTTAATATACATTATAAACAGTTATAAAATTGTTTTCATAACATACCAGAGGTTATCGTTAGTAGACCTTAGTGGATCCTTGAACTTAATACCTACTTAATAAAAATTATTAAAATGTATTAATAGGATGTTAATAATACGTAATGTACAACATATTTAAAAGTAGATATGTTTGATGTTATATTTAAAACTAATTCATAGTCAGTAAATCAATTTAAACAAAGACTAATATCATTTTTATTAAAATATTATTTATATAAAAATAATGTCAAAATACAAGAGGGGATTGTACTTAAGATAATTATTATTATATAATAATAATTTACCTTTAAATTTTATGAAAGGTCAATTCATTATGATTTTTAACTAACGGAGTTAAACGTGATCTACTAAGCGAACAATTTGGTATGTTATGCCCTAACGTAAGACAAAGACAACAAATGCAGGTGCCCTGTTTTCTTTACTTATTTGAAAAAGTGCCAGAAAAAAAGTCCCGTAAATAAAATCATATACGAAAACCTAATTGTACATTATTTTGTTAATTATTATTTTTTATTTATGTTACGGGTATATAGTTACATTTTACACATAATATTTAAAAAAAAATTAAAATATTACACATACAAATTTAATCAGATTTTAGCCATGTATTAGTCAAAAACACATTTTTTATAGACAATTCTTTACTGATAAATTGTTTTCATAGATGTATGATGAATATTACTACCCAGTAAAGTACATTAATACACATTCTATACTGCAGGACAAAATTTAAAGCACCATAACCATACATATATATGTATATATTTATACAAATGTAACCTAACTTAGTTCTGGATAAAAAATGTAATATGTAGAAATATAATCCAAACGTAAATCTACAATAATGTTTTTATACAATTTTATTAATAAGAACTTTTTTTTCATTCACCATTTTAAACTAGATATTTACCAATTACTATAATTTCTTTTTTTTTAGACAAAAAGTAATAGTTATTGAAGATACCTTATAATTTCCTATCTATATTTGATTGAAAACAAACTAATTCTATTTATCATTACAATTTACAATTTTTTTTATTCATTTAATATTTATATCTCTTATATAGTTATAACTATATAGAATTATATTATAAATGTAACCATAATGATAATGTGATTCTACAGCGATACAAACATTTTTTTACCAGGAATTTGTTTTATTCCACAGCTCACATGGAATAATATAACAGCCTATTTTCTAGTAAATAATTAAAATTAGTAATGCAAGTATACTAATATACAATTTATTAGAGTTGTTCTACATCACATATAAATAATGAGGCAATATAGTTTTTAACCAACCAATAGATTGATTTAGTGCATTTTCAATACAGGGTGCACCGGTGCACGACCAAAACATAACCAATTGTTAAATTTGCCCAAAAAATAAACAGAACAGACTACTCGACTTGTGACTACATAGATAAGTGCATCCTAATGACAGACCTTAACATGTATCTTTTGGGTGGTACATTCGTTCAAGTTCTACAAGAAATCAATGGTAAAGGAGTTGCTTATAGTTGAAATAAATTAAACTCAGAAATAATTTGAAACCTTTAAACAAAGGCCAAGATTCAAATACCCTAAAAAATGCATTAATAAAAAAAAAAGTATAAAAATGCCATGTATTTATTTTATACAATTTGGTATTTTAATTTGGAATTTATGAATAAGATATAATTATTATTTTACTAAGAAAAGCTGAAATTTGAAAAATTGACTTGATACTGCGATGATATTGACACGCATATCTTTTGGACTTTTGAGGCAATATTATTCATTCTAAATATACCAAAATATACATTAAAATGTATGCAAAATTAAAATTCTAAGTAAGTTTATTTTGCTTACTAAATTTTGAACACTGCATTGCAAAACAAGATAAAAATTGAATCGAAAAATAAAGATTGATAATGTGTAGAGAAAAACCCGATAAACCTAAAATTGAAAAACAATTAATCTTTAGATATTATTTTCAATAGGCTAAATTTGTGTAGTATATTGAACAAATATGCATTAAAACCAATAAAACGACTCAATAATGATGAAAATGCTAAGGAAAATTTTTAGCACATAAAACATGTTATGTACTTGCAGAGCATTGTTTGAGATCAACTAAAAAAATACTTTGCATTGAAATCCATGCCCTATTGATAACTATTTATTGAAATGCTCAAAATATTTCTATGTGCATTTATATACATTTTACGGTTGGGCGTGAAGGCGAGGTACTAAATCTGAGAATTTGTGTCTCACTATGGTTGTTCTGTACTTTCCAACACATAAGTTAACTCAAACCACAGTTATTATTTTCTCATTATGTTAACATATTATAATATAATATTGTGTAATAATTAAAATAGTACTAGATCATATTCATAATGAATCAAAACTTATGACTCATGTTTCTATTAAGGTTGTACATTCCTTCCTGTCAAGACATTACTCATAATGTATAGATTATCAGAGCCCATAGCACATTTGAACCCTACAAAATTATTGAGTAAACAAAACACCTACTCTGCAAAAGTGAAAGATATACTTTATAATACCAACAATTATATGGATTTAATATAGATACCAGTTTATATGAGTTTGATATTATTGAGACAAATTAAATATTGAATTAATCGTATTAAACGTGGGTGTATCTTGCGGGTCTCGAAAGATAAGTGTTGGTTGTTGTTATTGAACCTAACCTTTCTTTTTTTAACTTAACTGAGCATGGCGCTTCTGAACTTAAACGGTACAACCTACCCGTCCAACAGCTAGAATGTTGACATTCGACCAACAGCAGCGTGCTGAGCTTACCTCGCAGATGACGGTCGACGGAGACAACAGATTACCAGACAGGCACGTCAAAGAATGTAGCATGACGATCGATGAGAACGAAACACGGGCTGGCTGACTGGCCGGCAACCTGACGGACGTTGTCTCTCGGCGAAACGGGAAAACCCGGCGGATGGACGACTCGCTTCGGACAGTGCCAGAACAAAATCGACAAACTACACGCGCGACGTTATCGTTCAGACGCGGTTTGATTTCAGTCGTCGCCGGCCGAGTAAACAAAAACAAAACGGAACGGGGAGAAAAAAAAACAAAAAAACCAAAATTAAAACTCGATGGCTAATATCACCGCCTCCTTCCCCGCACCGTCCGAGCGATGTCGGTGTACTGTATGTGTGTGTGTGCTGCGCTGTGTGTGTGACCGAACGCGCACTACGGTGGTTTCTATCGGCGGCGGCGGCCGTGGTCACAGTAATCGGCCGAGCGGTGGGTCGTCGTCGTCGGTGGGGGCGTCGGTAGTGAGGACGGTAAGGAAAAAATTTCAAACGTGTGATATCCGCCGCCACTGCTGCTGCTGCTGCTGCTGCTGCTGCTGCCGTATAAAATCCAGTGATCGTGCGTGTGCGTGCGCGCGAGCGTTGGGTTCTGCGACTCGCGAGCACGGTGAGTAGCAGCTGCATTGGCGGTGAGGTGGGTGTTGTTGTTTGGAACGTCGTCCTGACGTCACGCCGCCGCCGCCGCCTCCACCACTGTCGTCTTATCATCGTTACGCCATGGTGGTTGTGCCTCGGTATTTCGTTAGTTGCGGCGCAGCGCCTATAGGCCGCCGTAGCCCCCATGACAACATATTGTATTTTAAAAATATTATTTTCTCATGATAGCCAACATAGGCTATAATAGCCTATAGGCGGCTAGACGTAATTAATTATCGATTACTATCCGCGGAGTCTCGAGAAATTAGCGAGGACTCGTTGTTGCTGGGTTAATTATTATACAGGCGCGCCGCAGTTGTACGACTATTATTATAGACCGTCACAGTATTTCGTGTAGTCACTGGTCAGTGTTCAGAATTTTCTTGTTACCCATAACCTATTCGGCTATTCACCAAATTAAACAAAACAATTTACCTAGTCATTAATAACTACCCAAATACCTAACCACATTGAGAAGTACTCAGTCGCATAATTTTTTTTAACTATTTGGCATATTATATTATTATGGTAATGTGTAAACCACACAGTCTACACGGAATACAGTTACACTGTTACAGTGTATCTCAGAAACTATTATTAGCCTATTAAGGTTATAAATTTTTTACTATTATTATTTATTGGCCTTATTTATTTATTTAAAACCGTATATTCTAATACCTACTTCACAGTGTTACATCACGCCGTGTTCTGTGGTCTTAATTCATAGGTAAATCAAATAATGGTAGTATGTTACCTACAAGTTGAATATAATATACATATTCCACTCCACACGACTCGGTGTTTAGTGACAACTCGTCTTCGATCCTCGATCGTTGTCTACCTACCATTAATATCATACCAAAGTTCAGAATTATACATTTAAATATTTAAAGATCACTAGACCGTGGATTTGTATGCATTTGCATAATATTTATTCTGGTTGATCGTATGATAATATTATGTTAAGTGAGGGCAAAATTTGTTTTGTGCATATCCTTGCAATTTGCATATTTAGACATTTACCCTATTTTTCTATTTAGAACTTTTTTACAATTTTAATTGCGTATTTCATATTTTAGTGCCATATTTAGATTTTTTTATTTTAGACATTCTTGAAATATATTCTATTGTAATATAAGAAAATATATATATACATATTTATATATATTTATAGTTTCTATTAAAATCAAAATAAACTAAACGGTATACTTGGAGGTATTAATGGTCTTCTCAATTATGACCTTAGATCAATAATCGGTGAAATAAAATACATATACAGTGAAAACTGTCTAAAGCGGACCCTGAATAATACGGAAAACTATCAAATACGGAATTTTCCTATGGTCCCGGCACGTTCATGTAGTTTTATATAGACGCTCGACCTCAATAAAACGGAACCTCCATAACGCGGAAACGGAACGATTTCATAAGTCCCATGCAAGTAAAAGCCTTGCATTAACCGGAAAAATGACACTTGCTTGTCAAATCTAAACCAAAAATAAGGTATGAAATATAGATATGCCGATATGCGTATGTACAATGTACATCGTTAAATAGTGATAGACAAAGAAGATAAAATTGTTCTATAGGTACATATAGGTACATATTCGTACAATATATTATTGCATTGTACATACAACGCATTATCGCATTATTATAATGTATTATCGCATCTTAAACGATACGAAATTTTTTCTTTGTAACTGTGAATCAGTTGTGCGTACACTTTTAGTTTTATTTCATCTCCCGTTCATCGCATTAAATATTAAAATGCCAAAATATAAGTGTCTTTCATTAAATGAAAAATATCAACTGATCGATGTACAAAAGGTCATTCAGTAAAACAATTACAAAATAAATTTAATTGTGGAAAAACTCAGGTTTACGATACTCTTAAAAATCAAAATAGAATTAAAGAAGAATGGTTAAAAGGTTATCTTAGTTTAAAATTAATGAATTACATTATTTAAAACAATAATTTGACAAATATTCTTTGGTATTTATTTGAATTGAATAATCCGGAATTTTTCCGTTTTATTGAATAATGCGGAAAACTGCTTAAAGCGGAATTTTTTGTTGGTCCCATGCGATTCCGCTTTAGACAGTTTTCACTGTACCGAGAATCGAGATAATAAAATATCGATTACTACCATTGACATTATTGCAGTGGCGTTAAATCAATGGTTTTTGAAAATATAGCTAAAATGAATGTCCTACAATGTAATTCATATTTAGGTAAGCAAATTTATTTTAGGTTACATTTATGATATTATTTATGTTATTTATAGATTAAAACTACTTACAAAATGATGAAAGTGAAGAAAAAAATGAATAAAAGTATTTATAGTACAATTTATTAAAAGCACTATTTATTTATTTATTCACTATTCATAGTACTTAGTAGGGTACAATAATTTTAAATACATTGTTTAAAAAAATTTTTTTTTTGTATTTTTATGCATATTTTTTATTTTGCAATATTTTAACATCTTAGTGCAAAAGTGTATGCATATTTAAGATTTTTTAGCGCATATTAGGTGAGTTTTCAATGCTCCAATAATCACTAATTACATACCGTTGCTACCTATGTATTTCGGGTAAAATGAGTGTTTTACTTACTTTTGTAAGTTCATGACAATTGATGTCGATGCGTAGCAGCGTTCTTGCCGAGCGCGGACCTCCCCGACGAGGAACTTGGTGGCGTGCGACTCGCGTCGGCCCACAGCGTATATTATTATAAATATAACAATATTATGCCCACCGCGTAGGCTTTACTTCATCATCGACCGAATATTGTTTTTAACAGTTTCATAATATGTGCCGAACGGTTAAAATTAATTATTCGGCTACCGTGTTCTTTGAACGATTAATTCCACAACTTTATTAGGATAAATTTGTGCCTCATAACCAGGGTTCGGGACTTATAGCATTTGCATACTTTTTTTATTTATTGTAAAATGTAGCAGAGTGCGAAATAAATTCATTTCTCAATGCAGTGATACCAGATCTAAAATTTGAATGTGCATATTTTTGCATATTTCATACGTATTGCCGGAAAGTGCTTATTTTTACGTTATTGTGCTTATTTTGCATATTTTGGAAAATTATCCAAAATTTCAACCAATCTAAAAAAGAAAATAGTAATGCAACCTTTTGAACCTATTTTACTATACCTGTACAACTCGCAACTCTTTATAATTATTAATAATATGTTACGGTACGAGCAATACGATAATTATATAATGTTTTTATAAAACGTTCTGTGAAACTTAAGGTATTCCCGGTAATCATAGTTCGGACGGCTGGCAGCCATTAAGGCTAGGTTCACATGGACGCGCGTACACGCGCGTCGATTAATCGCGCGTATTTAGATATGCGAGTTTCTTATACATCATTCACATGGACGCGCGAAGACGCGCGTACACGCGCGTCGATCACGACAACGACGCAAGATTTTATTTCCGCGCGTCTACGCGCGTGGCTTCGCGAAATTAAATACTGTTGATCGTTATTGGACCGTTCAGTTGACACGCGCGTTTAGGT